>NW_007380611.1:0-18830 GCF_000475195.1 Diaphorina citri
ATATTAGACAATCTAAAGGCCTTGCGCATTAAAATCAACTGTCGTTTCCTTTGTCTATATATTGGCTGTCTCTATTCTCTGTATTGGCATAGTGCGCGTTTGGAATGCATTCAAAGGAGTTTTTTTTTTCAGTGTAATAACGGATCTCTCCGGCGTTAACCTTGCCTAGTCGTTACCTTCCACTCGAAAGTTCATTATACATTAGACCTTGTTTAGACTGCGGAAGTAAAGGGACTTTTCAGTCTCTTTCTGGCAGTATAAACAGGGTATATTCTATTCTAGCAGCGATTGGGATCAATGAACACTGCAGAATCACATTTCTAATGTTAACACAATATTAGACAATCTAAAGGCCTTGCGCATTAAAATCAACTGTCGTTTCCTTTGTCTATATTGGCTGTCTCTATTCTCTGTATTGACTGTAAAGCGTAGTGCGCGTTTGGAATGCATTCAAAGGAGTTTTTTTTTTTGTTTTGGTGTTTTTATTATTATTTTTTTTATTTTTTTTTTGTATTTGTTTAATTTACTGTAGTTTTAAGTTAGGGACTTGCTGTACTAATGGGTAGCCCCCGTGAATTGAAATAAAATTAAAATTAAAAATTAATAACGGATCTCCCCGGCGTTAACCTTGTCTAGTCGTTACCTTCCACTCGAAAGTTCATTATACATAAGACCTTGTTTAGACTGCAGAAGTAAAGGGACTTTTCAGTCTCTTTCTGGCAGTATAAACAGGGTATATTCTATTCTAGCAGCGATTGGGATCAATGAACACTGCAGACAGTGTCGCTTTACATCGCGAGGCCATTGTACTACAGAAACATACCTAGACAGGCCTGAAAACCTTATGGCCTATAGCAAAATTAAACCTGATACCAAACCATGGTTAAAAAAATAGACAGACGTAGGTACGTACTCTACAGACATAGATAGGCACCTAATACCAAACTACCTATGTTAGCCATTGTACTACAGAAACATACCTAGACAGGCCTGAAAACCTTATGGCCTATAGCAAAACTGAACTTGATACCAAACCATGGTTAGAAAAATAGACAAACGTAAGTACGTACTCTACAGACATAGATCATCATCATCATGCCTTTTCGTTGTAGCAAATCTGATCTGTCTAGAGCTGATCTCTTGAGTTGACTGTATGAGTTGCAGTCCATGAGTTTCATGATGTCTTCAAAGTAGGACTTCCTATCATCATCATCATGCCTTGTCGTTGTAGCCAATCTGATCTGTCTAGAGCTGATCTCTAGTTGCAGTCCATGAGTTTCATGATGTCTTCAAAGTAGGACTTCCTGGGTCTTCCTCTCGGTCTTCTTCCTTCTACTTTCCCTTCCAGCTTACTCAGTGTTGTTCCGCGGACGCTATTTACTATCATGAATTAGCATTATTAGTGTCGACACTTCCACTCCGAACGCTAAGGCCCAGGGGCCTGTTCCAAGAACAACTCCCCTACTCTAGGAATATTGATGGTAGACTCAGTAACTTTGTGAAGGTTCATTTTAAATATCTAAATATGAAAATAACTTTTATATGAAAATACTCATTTTTCTCACGAGGCTGAGTGGGCCCCGCAACATCCAGTCACGGAGTAGTGTCGACACTTCGAACCGTACATGAACTTCCACTCCGAACGCTAAGGCCCAGGGGCCTGTTCCAAGAACAACTCCCCCTACTCTAGGAATACCTTTTCATACTGATGGTAGACTCAGTAACTTTGTGAAGGTTTATTTTAAATATCTAAATATGAAAATAACTTTTACTGTTCACTGGTTTTGGTTGATAGGTTTATTTTATTGTAACATGACTTAACTTACAGACTAGTTTCACCCTTTCGGGCATCATCAGTGTTTAAAACCAAAACCAGTGAAGAGTAAAAGTTATTTTCATATTTAAATACCTTTTCACTTTTCCATTCTCTGTCTATGATTCAGGATTTCATTCAACCCCCAGTCTTTGCAGACGTAAAACCTATACAGCCCAAGCTCTAAATGATTCAGTGGAAAATGTTGCTCCATCTACTCCTGAACAAATTCGGATTTTCAAGTTGTCATTTAAACCCTGACCTAAACAAATGACAAATCCATTAATGGATCCAAAGGACCCAAGTAGCCAGCCTGGTTAGGTTGGAGGGTATCCTACAAAAATGAGGTTCGTTCTCGGAACGGCTGGTTTTATCCTATTCTCCTTCTCTCTTCAATTTCGGGACCATTATAGTTTCCCTCTATCTGACAGACCTAGGACTGTCCGTGTCCGACAGTCGGAGTTGGCCTTAATGTGTAATCTTAGCGGTGCATTCATACTTAATGGAGTCTGCAGTAGGTACTCTACAGTGTCTACTCTCTTATCTCTGGGGGCACGGTTGGTCCAGTGGTAACGCGCTTGCTTGCCATGCAGAAGGTCCCGGGTTCGAATCCCACCATCGACAAAAATTTGTGCAAAGCTTTGAATACAATCTTTGGGGTTGGTAGTTGGAACACATCACGTGTCTTCTCAGGTCTAGGTTTTCCTTACTCTTGGGATCAATTTGACTTGAAGAAACGATTTACTAATGAAAATTTGTAATGAAACAATAAGTTGAAACACGGAGAACTAAACAGGTTTACCTGTTTGATGATCTGATCAGGAGAAATAATTTTGATTAATTGTTGCGTTAAATTTTCAATCCTCTTATGAAACAATAAGTTGAAACATGGAGAACTAAACAGATTTACCTGTTTGATGATCTGATCAGGAGAAATAATTTTGATTAATTGTTGCGTTAAATTTTCAATCCTCTCCTGACAGCGGTTTAAAGGCACGGAGAACTAAACAGGTTTACCTGTTTGATGATCTGATCAGGAGAAATAATTTTGATTAATTGTTGCGTTAAATTTTCAATCCTCTACATGGAGAACTAAACAGGTTTACCTGTTTGATGATCTGATCGGGAGAAATAATTTTGATTAATTGTTGCGTTAAATTTTCAATCCTCTCCTGACAGCGGTTTAAAGCAAGGTTTAACGTTTTAAACCATCCATTCGAGCAGACTGCTCTAGTAATTTTGAGTAAAGTATGCCAATTTTCAACCTTGATTTACTTTTCAAAGTGGAGCAATCTTTTTTTCTGGGAAGAGTTTTCGTGTTTATTAAGTTTTGACCTTAATAATTTAGATTTTTATGAAATTGGATACTTCATTTTGAAAGGCAAAACAACCTGACTTTGTGGTGTAGTGGTCAAGACGCACGGTAATCAGGAGAGCGGGTTCGATCCCAGCCGAATATTGAAATTTTATCTTCAACATCCGTCTGTCAGGTCTCCCTGATAGTGTGTGTGCTCATCAGTGTGTATCAGATAATAATAATAGTGCTTATTTATACTGCTCGTATAGGACTGAAAAGTCCCTTTACTCCAGCAGTAGGCTACTACTATTATTGTGGGAGCCGAATATTGAAATTTTATCTTCAATATCCGTCTGTCAGGTCTCCCTGATAGTGTGTGTGCTCATCAGTGTGTATCAGATAGTGATGGGAACACACACTATCAGGGAGACCTGATCAGGTCTGTCTGTCAGGTCTACCTGATAGTATGTGTGCTCGTGAGGTATCAGGTAGACCTGATAGGCCGACCTTTTCAGCCGTACCTGTTAGGTCTACGTGATAGTGTCTAAGCTCATCATTTAGACCTGATCAGCCGTACTTGTCAGGTCTCTCTGATAGTGAGGAACTGGCCTAACACAAGCCTACGTGGTGCAGCATTGCAGTAGCCTAGAACTGAGATATTTGTACAGACGAATGCGAGTTCTCACGTTATTTATTTATCTATTTCTTCTTCTTCCAGTTCTTCTTCTTCTTGGATCTTCGTTTGACCTTTTACGACATCTTCGGAGATTAATGCGACGTTTTTCTCGTCTATTACAACCTGCGGGAGGCATAAATAAAATAATAAATTATAGGTTAGCCTCTTCGGTACCTTAGTAACTCGGTGTGTACCGAGGCTGAGCTAAGCTTGGAAGCCTTACCGCGCACCCCTTGGGTACCCGGATTTAATCGAACCCCCGCTAACATCATAATGAGTACCGGGGTACCCATACCTAGGTTCTAGGACTCTAGGTTGATGTGTACCATTCCTACTGAGTTCTAAACACACTCAGTAGAGGTACCTTTTGTCCTTTTGAAAAAAAAAAAAAAAAAAAAAAAAAAAAGAACCTACTTCAAAAAACCTTGTTTTTGTCTTTTAAAAAAAAAAAAAAAAAAAAAAAAAAAAAAAATAGTACCTACTTCAATATACCTTGAGGCCAACGTTCAGTGCCTTTTTGGACTGTACTGCACTGATAAGCCGTCAAGACCTTGTTTAGACTGCGACAGTAAAGGGACAGTCCTATGCTGGTAGCATAAACAAGGTATATTCTATTCTATTTCGTCCGCCATTATACATACCTATAGTTTTTTTCGCTTACTCCCGGAGGGTCTCTGGCGTACCCCAGGTTGAACACCGCTGACTTAGACGATCGAACCAAATAGGTATGGTTAACAAGTACAGACAGTCCTGATGACGTCATTGTTCAATGTACAGACAAAACATTATGAAAACAAAATTAAGAAGAAAAATAAAAACCGGATTATATTTTTTTATGAAATTTATAAGATCGTGACGAGTCGAACTTTTAATTTAAATAGAACAGACTAATAAATAAAATAATAAATTATAGGTTAGCCTCTTCGGTACCTTAGTAACTCGGTGTGTACCGAGGCTGAGCTAAGCTTGGAAGCCTTATGGCTGCGTTGCGTCAACCATAAGTCACATTCATTTTTGGAGCCAAAACCAACAAAGCAATCAGCCTAGTAAAGGCTGATTGAGAGGTTGACGAAAGGCGCCGACCCCGTTTGTACATCTTATGGCTGCGTTGCGTCAACCATAAGTCACATTCATTTTTGGAGCCATTTTGAGAGGTTGACGAAAGGCGCCGACCCCGTTTGTACACGGGAAAAGACGAAAAAGGGAACTGAAGAACGAAGATTTTATAGTCCCATAAGATAAAAGAAGGACAGGATAGGAGAAAGCCAGGCGCTAGCCGTTCCGAGAACGGCTATTTAGGATAAAGTTGGGCCCGGGCGAGAATCGAACTCCCGACCTAGCGCTTACAAGGTAGTCGTGCTACTCTCCAAGCTAACTTGCCTGGCTTAAAACGCTATGTGCAAAGCTTTTATGAACACCACCTAAAATTATCCAAAGTTTTTTTTATTTATTTATTATTATTATTATTATTATTATTATGACAAAGGATCGATTTTACCGTCAAAATAATATCAAGGTAGAGTCTGAATGGATTAAAAAGTTCAAAATCGGTGTGCTAAGTGAACTGGATTGCTTTCTATTGTACATTTTACCATGTAGCCTCATACCCAATTTAGTTTCTGGCCCCATTGGAATTGGATGATAAACCGTCCCAAAGAATTTTGTTATAAAATAACCACATATTTTTTTACATAACTAGACCACCCTGTTTTGGTCGAATCTATTATGTGGGTATCTTTAATCTTTGTAATATATGACTGGCTCTAAGTGTTCCATGTTTTAATGTCCCTCTAGTATGTTTTAATCTCTGGCCAGATTGTTTTTTTACATAACTAGACCACCCTGTTTTGGTCGAATCTATTATGTAGGTATCTTTAATCTTTGTAATATATGACTGGCTCTAAGTGTTCCATGTTTTAATGTCCCTCTAGTATGTTTTAATCTCTGGCCAGATTACTACGAGAGGACTTGGGGTTTTTAATTATGACCATATGTGGACATTACGGAAGAATAATTAATATATTGGCCAGTGTCTTTATTTTATCTCTGTAGATATTATTTTTCTTATTTTCTTAACGGAGTTTGGTGTTGCAAAGTGATTGTTTATGTTCAAGTTTATTCAAATAACACAGATACATACACATGTGATGGTTTCTCTTCGATCATTGTTTTGTTTGACCTTTAACAATATTTTTACTTTCTATTACCCTTACGTATAGGGAACCTATACAAGGTAATGAGAAAGTATTGCAATCGGTCCAAATTTTCAAAATCTTCTTCTTTCAGTTGTTGTTGTTGTTGTTGTTGTTGTTGTTGTTGTTGTTGTTGTTGTTGTTGTTGTTGTTGTTGTTGTTGTTGTTGGTCTTCTTCTTCGTCTTCTTCTTTTTCTTCTTCGTTCTTTTCTTCCTCCTCCTCCTCCTCCTTCTTCTTCTTCGTCATCTTTTTTTTTTAGATTAGGAGGTGTGTTATTATGTATTACAAAAATTGTTAAATAAATATAGAAATCATTGAATTGAATTGAATTGAATCTTTTTCCTTTATTTCTTAATTCTTCGTCGCCTTCTGTTTGTCTTCTTCTTCATATTCTTCCTCCTCCTCCTTCTTCTTCTTCTTCGTCATCTTTTTCCTTTATTTCTTAATTCTTCGTCGCCTTCTGTTCGTCTTCTTCTTCATATTCTTGTCCTCCACCTTCTTTTTCTTCTTCCTTCAAGTATTCTATTTTCAGTTGTTGTTGATCTTCTTCTTCTTCGTCTTCTTCTTTTTCTTCTTCGTTCTTTTCTTCCTCCTCCTCCTTCTTCTTCTTCGTCATCTTTTTCCTTTATCTCTTAATTCTTCGTCGCCTTCTGTTCGTCTTCTTCTTCATATTCTTGTCCTCCACCTTCTTTTTCTTCTTCCTTCAAGTATTCTATTTATTTACCTATTTCTTTTTCTTCTTCGTTGTCGTCTTCCTTTTCTTCGTCATTCAAATATCTTACTTATTTATCTATTAAATTTCTTCTTCTTCCAGTTCTTCTTCTTGGATCTTCGTTTGACCTTTTACGACATCTTCGGAGATTAATGCGACGTTTTTCTCGTCTATTATTCTTCTCCGTCTTATTCTTCTTCCTCTTCCTTCTTCTTCGTCATCTTTTTCCTTTAATTCTCAATTCTTCGTCGTCGTTTATCTGTTCGTATTTATATTCTTGTCCTCTTCCTTCTTTTTCTTCTTCCTTCAAGTATTCTATTTATTTGCCTATTTCTTCTTCTTCTTCCAGTTCTTCTTCTTGGATCTTCATTTGACCTTTTACGACATCTTCGGAGATTAATGCGACGTTTTTCTCGTCTATTACAACCTGCGGGAGGTCAGGTTTCTTGTCCATCCTGTCTCGATCAAGATTGATGATAGAACAGAGTTGCATGGTTTTCTTCTTGATAAATAGCTCGTAATGAGGAAACTCTCGGGTAATCGCCGCGCTGGCTTTTGCAATTCCAAATTCTTCATCAATTACATAAGGTGTCCTTTTCATACTTTGAATGCCTTACCTACTTATAATGTCAAAGAGTTAAAGCGCTCAATGGGGGGAGGGGGGGGACAGATATTTAGTAAGGGTGGGTTTTACCAACCTTCTTTTTAGCCCCTAACAGCCTGCTAGTGCTAGCTTAAACCCCTGTTAAGCCTGTATGTAGAAATCAAATGGAAGTAGGCTGTTAGCTTAACAGGTCTTCTAAGGACTGAAAAAATATTGGTGAAATATACCTAAAAGTATGTATAAGAAATATGACCCAAAATGTTTTACCTCTTTACCCCCTGAAAGTATAAGAAATATGACCCGAAATGGCGGATTTTTACCTCTTTACTGCATCTATACAACATTATTAAGCAAGATGTACCCACATGACTTGAGAACTGGAAATCCCCAATCTCAGCAAAAAAACAAACAAAGAGTACATCTCGACAACTTTCTAATGTGATTGTTCTATTTCCCACATTGAAACAATACTTCATGCTCACAACTGTTCTAATACGGATATTTACGTTAGTTACATGCATGTTGATTACACCTATGTGCTTCAACACCTCTGCAGTTCTGTCTCTAGATTTGTTCTTTCCGATGTGTGTTTCGAAACCATCTGTCTGTCGTGGATGTATACAGAGTGACCGCTGAAGTGATATGGGATAAAGATAAAATGGTGGAGATATCAATATCACCGAAATTGGTGGAGATGTCAAAATCACCGAAATTGGTGGAGATGTCAATATCACCGAAATTGGTGGAGATATCAATATCACCGAAATTGGTGGAGATGTCTAAGAGTTGATTTATTCCCATAAAAGATTATTGATCCTTTTATTCATTTTATTCTCCAATAAATAACAAATAAATAACTTATCGACAATTACCATTCCCAAACTCCTGCTTATTTCTTCGCTTCAAGCTTTTTCCCCGTCGAAAGACGTAAAACCCGACAGGTTCATATACCTGAAATAGGTAACCGTCACAAGAGGTACAACCTTACACTAGCAGAAATGAGAGTAGGTTGCCATCGCAGCGGTTTTACAACGTCGAATGCGCCAGTTTCCGACGCTTAACGCAACGGATCACTCCGCTCTATGATCCTACTCAAACCTCGCGCGGGTTAACCAATAATTATCATAATGGTTAATTATCGTTATGGTTAATCGTTAACCTTAGTATTATATGCTAAAGATTTGTCAAGGTGGCTCTCTCGTGAGCAGAGTGATGACAGAATTTAGCGTTGGCGATGGATGCATCACGATTTATTTTAACAAATATTTACAGGTTTCACCCATAATAATTAATTTATGTAAGTACAACCATATTAAAAACTGCACAATACTGCACATCTTCTAAGCAAAAATATTCTTCAAGATTAGAGATTTCCAACTGGCGATGGCGTGGCGGCCAGCGAACTCTAAAGGGTGTCTACACAAAGTCGGGAGTGATGACAGAATTTAGCGTTGGCGATGGATGCATCACGATTTATTTTAACAAAAATTTACAGGTTTCACCCATAATAATTAATTTATGTAAGTACAACCATATTAAAAACTGCACAATACTGCACATCTTCTATATTCTATAAGCAAAAATATTCTTCAAGATTAGAGATTTCCAACTGGCGATGGCGTGGCGGCCAGCGAACTCTAAAGGGTGTCTACACAAAGTCGATCGGCCGTCGATGATTGATGTCGACTGAACCGTCCACACTGCCAACATTTTATTCACCTCGCGGGCCGTCGGGTTGACCATGTTTGGACACACCTGTATACAGTGGCCTTTGGACCCCAGAGCTTCCCACCTCCTCACATTAACTCAGAGGGTCTGAGCGTGAGTGGCAGATATAAAAAAAGGCTTAGCCCACTTATTGGTGAGGTGGGGCCCACAAAATTCATTTTTTACTGAAAACTCTTTTATATGTATAGAAATTTAAAGGCTTAGCCCACTTATTGGTGAGGTGGGGCCCACAAAATTCATTTTTTACTGAAAACTCTTTTATATGTATAGAAATTTAAAATTGCTCTAGGTTTTTGTTTCTTTGATATTAGGTACCTAATTTATAAATCGAGGAATAACGTTCGACAAAGTCCTCTCGGTGAGGTCAAAGACATGGTTAACATCTCCAACGATTCCTGCATAAAATAGGTATTACAACAGTTCTTGTCTTGGAAAACAATAGAACTCCAGATATGGAAAAACAAGAACTGGAGATGGGATCGAAAACCCGTGAGGGGGAAAAAAATTGATTGTCTTGGAAAACAATAGAACTCCAGATATGGAAAAACAAGAACTGGAGATGGGATCGAAAACCCGTGAGGGGGGAAAAAATTGAAGTAAACTTTGTCCAATGACCCCAACAGTGTTAAAAAGTTGCTGACCGCACTGCCTTCCAGGGGAAACAGCTTTTCAAAAAAAAATTGAAGTAAACTTTGTCCAATGACCCCAACAGTGTTAAAAAGTTGCTGACCGCACTGCCTTCCAGAGGAAACAGCTTTTCAAAGGGTTTAACGCCACTGTATAACTAAAAAGTAATTTTAATTGTGTCAAGCATAAATGCTTGTCACAAATGTCGTTCCCTGCTTAATGCACTACGCTAAATTTCATGACTTGACTTGGACTCGAACCACCAACCTAAACAGAATTCATTGGTTTTTTTTTATTGCAGAATTTTTCAAGACAAAGTTTTTTTGCAATATTTTGGCTGATCATGAATCAGGTTCATTTTGTCAGGCAGATTTTGTAATGCTGTTATGGGGACCATAACTTACCGAAAGCCTGAAGCAGAGTCTAGTTACACTGTGGTCAGACTTACGCAAAATCTTCTGATATAACACTACGCCCAATATTGAAGTAAACTTTGTCCAATGACCCCAACAGTGTTAAAAAGTTGCTGACCGCACTGCCTTCCAGGGGAAACAGCTTTTCAAAGGGTTTAACGCCACTGTATAACTAAAAAGGAATTTTAATTGTGTTAAGCATAAATGCTTGTCACAAATGTCGTTCCCTGCTTAATGCACTAGGTACGCTAAAGTTTGTCTTGTACAATTTACGAGCATTTTCTTGTCGTTAGTCGTCATCAGGCAAGAGTCTTAACCAACCTAGTCTCTTGACTTTTAATGACCAAATAAAGTTGTATTTTTAAATAAACATGAAGAAAACAAACAATAAATTTGACTTGGACTCGAACCACCAACCTCCAGATTCAAAGTCCACCGCACTAACCACTGCACCACTGAGGCCACTGTATAACTGCATTAACTGCTAGGTTTTTTAGTGAAGGGGACTTAGCTCTCCATTCGGTGACAAGCTACTGGCCTCCTCACATTAACCTCACCCAACCTGAGTGAGGCCGAGAAAAGCTAGCAGCACGCGATTGTCCACATGGTCACCCATCCGGATACCAACCACGTGCAACGTTGCTTCAGTGATCCATTGGGAACTGTTGCATTCAACCTGCTATCGCCGCTGGCTCTTAAAGCCCAATGACCCGAAACAGTGTTGCAACGTTGCTCACCGTTGCTGCCAAATGAGGAGAACAATGAATCTGATCAGACGATTTGGTCATAGACTGAACAGAATTGGACATGGAGACAAGCGACCGGTAATTCCGTTGCAAACCGGTGAGAAGTCAAACGCTCGAATTGATGATCGATGAGCAGTCCCATTGATACGGGGTGATGGGAGTTCTTAGAAATGAGGAAAAATTGCGATTGCAATCTTTGCATACCTGTGCAATAAGAACGTGTACGAGTATACTACACTGTAATATATTATGAAAAATATAAATAACAAATAGGATTTATGAATTATTATGAAACTCGGAATGTATGGAGTATACATTGTGGATCGACATCGAGTAAACGTGAGGCTCGCGAGACGAAAGTTCAAAGCATGGGGTATGCTATCCCGGTATGGTCCAAGGACGCGACTGTAACAATTTGGTAAAAATCGGATAATCACCCATCCAGATATTAAGTAATCATACCTACAATAGAAAAACTCATCTTTAAAAAGTTATTTATTTAGACATAGTCTTTCAAATTGATGGTCAGTTAAGGTCAGTTCTAACCAAAAGTGACTGTAAAATCGGCCTGTAATCAAAACAACATCAAAGTATCAAACTCATCCGAATCAGAATAATCATCGAAAGTTAAAAGCATGGAACTGTCCCTCTTGAAAAAATTCATCATCTTCTATTGGAAGAATCTATGGGTCCTAAATTGACCCAAAGCATGGAACTGTCCCTCTTGAAAAAATTCATCATCTTCTCTTGGAAGAATCTCTGGGTCCTAAATTGACCCCAGTGGTTAGGTCAAAAATTCGAAATTGTAAATAATGTACGAAAAAGAAATGCCAAAATACTAGCACAACAAAAGCATGGAACTGTCCCTCTTGAAAAAATTCATCATCTTCTATTGGAAGAATCTATGGGTCCTAAATTGACCCCAGTGGTTAGGTCAAAAATTCGAAATTGTAAATAATGTACGAAAAAGAAATGCCAAAATACTAGCACAACGCAGAAATTTATAAGACGAAGTTTTTTTGCAATATTTTGGCTGATCATGAATCAGGTTCATTTTTTCAGGTCGGTTTTGTAATGTTATCGGTACCATAACTTACCGAAAGCCTGAAGCAGAGTCTAGTTACACTGTGGTCAGACTTACGCAAAATCTTCTGATATAACACTACGCCCAATTGAGGAGCTTACCTGGAAGCAAAGAGAACAGAAATGATTTTCAATTAATTTTCCACCAGTTTGTCTTGTACAATTTACGAGCATTTTCTTGTCGTTAGTCGTCATCAGGCAAGAGCCTTAACCAACCTAGTCTCTTGACTTTTAATGACCAAATAAAGTTGTATTTTTAAATAAACATGAAGAAAACAAACAATAAATGACTTTTTACTTGAAGTTTTGAATTAATAAATACTTAAATGACTTAAAAAAGAAGGAAGAGATAAATGAACATTATTAAATAAATAAATCTTATTCCTTTTTGGTCGGTTATCGGCTGTTTTCAGCTTTGAATTTCAAATTAAGCTAATAAATAAGTAAGTAATCAATAATCATACAATAGAAAAACTCATCTTTAAAAAGTTATTTATTTAGACATAGTCTTTCAAATTGATGGTCAGTTCTAACCAAAAGTGACTGTAAAATCGGCCTGTAATCAAAACAACATCAAAGTATCAAACTCATCCGAATCAGAATAATCATAACTTCGAGAGGAAAATAAACGTCAGAATCGAATTTGGGACCACAATGTGTGGGCAAAAATCAGCCTTAGTATAATCAAAATAATATTAAAGTATCAAAGCCTCAACATAATCAAAACAACATTTAAGTATCAAACTCATCCGAATCAGAATAATCATAACTTCGAGAGGAAAATAAACGTCAGAATCGAAATTGGGACCACAATGTGTGGGCTCGGTTGATGCGTGGTACCCTGAAATATTCTGAGAGGTCATGACCGATTTTCGTCCAATCCACCTTAAACGTTACAATACCTTGACGTCTCCATATGATACGGTCTTAATATTGATAATTTATGGTTCAGTGACCTGTAGAGCCCAGGGAAAGAGCTTTTAGGGAGTCCTTAAAGGTCCAATCCAGGCCAAATTTTCCTTAAACGTAAAAATACCTACCTTGACGTCTCTATAACTAGTGGTCCAGTGACCTGTAGCACCCAGGAAAAGGGCTTCAAGGAAGCCCTGAAAGGTCCCATCGATCTCAAAATAATGAGTAGACGGGACAAATTGACTGTTTGACTAATGTGTATTTAG
Organism: Diaphorina citri; assembly: GCF_000475195.1. NCBI lineage: Eukaryota > Metazoa > Arthropoda > Insecta > Hemiptera > Psyllidae > Diaphorina > Diaphorina citri. The sequence continues at coordinate 13,071 of NW_007380611.1, forward strand.
CCAACACCTGAGAGCAGCCTAAGACGCGTTTCGTTCTTATTTGAACTCATCAGTTAGACATAGCTCTCATTGAATATCCATACAACCGCCCCAAGATTGATTGGACACTCAGCTGGTGAACGATTCACATCTCAAGTATATCCTCTTACTTCATTTCTATGATGGCATTACCAGTGGGCATATATTAGTGCCTCATCTCTATGACGACTGGCATAATCCAGTGGGTATATTAGTGCCTCATCTCTATGACGACTGGCATAATCCAGTGGGCATAATGCCTCCGCTTCCGAGAGGAATGATGGCATTACCAGTGGGCATATAATAGTGCCTCATCTCTATGACGTTTGGCATAATCCAGTGGGTATATTAGTGCCTCATCTCTATGACGACTGGCATAATCCAGTGGGCATAATGCCTCCGCTTCCGAGAGGAAATTAGTGCCTCATCTCTATGACGACTGGCATAATCCAGTGGGCATAATGCCTCCGCTTCCGAGAGGAAGATGGGACTTTATATTGGAGAATGACATCAGCCCCATGCGGGCAATTCCAGCCTACATAAGTGACGTTAGATATGAGTAGACGGGACAAATCGACTGTTTGACTAATGTGTAGAAACCGTGAAATGTCTGAATGTAGATATTTTCCTAGAATCTTTTTTTTCCAAGAGGTTTGATAGATACAACTGTAACTGCTACGATCTTATATTGCCGAAAGCGAAGAGAGAAGGGAGACGGGATAGGATAAAGCCAGCCGTTCCGAGAACGAACCTTATCCCTTCAGGATAAAATCGAACCCGCGTCCTAGTGCTTACAAGGCAGATGCTCTACCCACCGAGCTAACTAGGCTGGCTAGGTAGACATTAAAAAAAAAGAAAGACAACAACATGAAGCCAAAACGAATCCTTTTAGAAAAACAGTACTACTAGTATTGCGGTCGAATTCTCTAACAATGTTAATGATAATATTCCATGCCTCCGCTGGGATTGAAGGATTGAACCCAAGTCCCCTTGATTACCAGGCGATCGTCTTGACCACTACACCACCGAGACAGGACTTGGATGCCTGCAACATTGGTACCACTCGACCAACGAGGAGAAAGACAACAACATGAAGCCAAAACGAATCCTTTTAGAAAAGCAGTACTACTAGTATTGCGGTCGAATTCTCCAACAATGTTAATGATAATATTCCATGCCTCCGCTGGGATTGAAGGATTGAACCCAAGTCCTCTTGATTACCAGGCGATCGTCTTGACCACTACACCACCGAGACAGGAATTGGATGCCTGCAACGTTGGTACCACTCGACCAACGAGGTAGAAACGACCAATAGTTTGGTCTTGAACTTACCAAGTTAGCACCAATACGTTGTCATTTTGCTAACATTCCAAGTGCCAAGCATAAACCATTCGATATGGAGCTTTTTACAGTTTTTTTTTTTTTTTTTTTTTTTTTTTTTTTTTTGTAATAACTCCAACTTGTCAAATTGAAAAATCCCTATATGGAAACTTGACTTGGAACAGAAATTCATGGATTTTTTTTTTTTGCAGAAAATTATAAGACTTTTTTTGCAATATTTTGCTCTGATCATGAAATGCAGGTTCATTTTTTACAGCGTCAGATGTTTCTGTAAATGTTATATCGGGAGAGCGTGTACAACCATAACTAGTACCGATACAGCTCACGAACAGAGATCTCTTAGTTAAACGAACTGGAGTAGAAAATACGCACAAATCTTTCATGTGTGATCAGTACGGGCACAGAATATTGACAGGCGAGGTTACCTAGGAAGCCTGAAGAGAACAGAAATGAAATTTCAATCTATGTTTTACCAATTTGTTTGTATAAATTTACGAGCTCTGCTTCCAATTTCTTGTCGTTAGTCGGTCATTCAGGCAAGACGGCCTTAACCAACCTGAGTCTCTTGAGTTTTTAAGTGACGCAAAAATAGGAAATTTTTTTCTTTTTTTTTTAAATAAAACATGAAAGAAAACAAAACGCCAATAAATGAGCTTTTTACTTGAAGTTTTGACTTAATAAATACTTAAAGACTTTAAAAAAGAAGGAAGAGAAAATGAACATCTTATTCCTATCACTAAATAAATACAATAATTCCTTGTTTTTTGGTCGGTTATCGGCTGTTTTCAGCTGTTGAATCTGTGCAAATTAACGCGTAATAAACTTAAGTAAGTAATCAATACCTACCAATAGAAAAAATCCATCTTTAAAAAGGTTTATATTTAGACATAGTCTTTCCAATTGATGGTCAGTTGCTCAGTCCTAAACAAAAGTGACTGTAAAATCGGCCTGTAATCAAAACAACATCAAAGTATCAAACTCATTCCGAATCAGAATAATCATAACTTCGAGAGGAAAATAAAACGTCAGAATCGAAATTGGACCAAGCAATGTGTGGGCTCGGTTGATGCGTGGTACCCTGACAATATTCTGAGAGGTCATGACGATTTTTCGTCCAATCCACCTTAAACGTTACCAATACCTTGACGTCTCCATATGATACCGTCTTAATATTGATAATTTATGGTTCAGGTGACCTGTAGAACCCAGGGAAAGGGCTTTTAGGGAGTCCTTAAAGGTCCAATCCAGGGCCAAATTTTCCTTAAACGTAAAAATACCTACCTTAAACGTCTCTATAAACTTAGTGGTCCAGTGACCTGTAGCACCCCAGGAAAAGGCTTCAAGGAAAAAAAATTTTTTTTGGAAAAAAGGGGGAAGGTTTTTTTTTTTTTTTTTTTTTTTTTTTTTTTTTTTGTCTAGAGGTAAAAACTTGAGACTTTGACTTGAATTATAACTTCCAGTTAGAGCTCGATGGGACCTTTCAGTTAGAGCATGTGAATTCTAACTGGAAGTTATAATTCACATGCTCTTTTCAATAAGGTTTTATATTTTTGTCCCTAGGTTGGAATGACATATCCTTTCCTTTCATCAGGCAAGAGCCTTAACCAATGTGTTACCGATACCACTAAACCACTTCTACAAGAGATGCTGAAACATGTGAACCCTTTTCCATCAATATAAGGTTGTTGATTTAGTCAAGTGAAGACCTATTTTCTTCTTATTTTAGTGCCCAACGCCTAAATTATCTCCTTGAATCATTCTGCTCTACCAGCCAGAGGTTTTCTATCTGGCTCCAGAATCTCCAGATCCCATCTGGTTTTCCCTTTCGTAGATTCACAGAATAGTGAGAAGTTCTACAGAGAATTCAGGTCATTCACTTAATGGAGGCTTGACCCTTTTCCATCAATATAAGGTTGTTCATTTAGTCAAGTGAAGACCTATTTTCTTCTTATTTTAGTACCCAACGCCTAAATTATCTCCTTGACTCATTCTGCTCTACCAGCCAGAGGTTTTCCATCTGGCTCCAGATCCCATCTGGTTTTCCCTTTCATAGATTCACAGAATAGTGAGAAGTTCTACAGAGAATTCAGGTCATTCACTTGATGGAGGCTCCGGTTTGTCATCTTCATGACTGTTATAGAAGAGGTGGTAGGAAAAGAATAAAAAGAAGCAGACGAGCAGGAATAACTAAAATAGGAAGCATAAGCAGAGAAAGACTGAAAAGAAGATTAGATGAAATCAGTGACCAGATGAAAGAAGCAGAAAAATAATACAAATTGCTGAAAAAGAAGAATAAGCCAAAGGAGACGAAATGGAAAGAACCAAACGCAATGTGAATGACTCACAAAGACTGCTGAAAAAGAAGAATAAGCCAAAGGAGACGAAATGGAAAGAACCAAACGCAATGTGAATGACTCACAAAGATCCTATTTTCCTACAAAGAAACAATCGACTTAATTGAGATCTTAACAAATCCTCACTTTAGTTGTAATCTTACTAAGTGTAGGAATATTGTAGTTGTAATCCTCATGTAGGTATACGTATTGTAGTTGTAATCCTACTTAGTGTAGGAATTGTAGGTTATTTAGAATCTTCCTATCTACCTCTTCCGTTATGTGAGATTGACAGCTAAATGGACCCATTCTTGGCTAAATGGACTATTCTCTTTTTTTTTTAATGAACGATGAGAAATATCCTTGTTCTTCCTCTTCACAGCCAGCGGAGATAGCAGGTTGAATGCACCAGTTTCCTATGGATCACTGAAGCAACGTTGCGCATGGTTGGTATGCGGATGGGTGACCATCTGGGCAATCGCGAGCCCCCCATACAATCCATAGATCCTTTGTCATAGCACTCGTAGCATACAGTACCTTATTGCGTAAGTATATGTATCTACAAATCTACATGGCTTAGAACATGGAGTAGATAGGTATGTAATTATTTTAAAATAGCTTAAGATAAATATTATGTACTTTTCTTTTCAAGATGAATCTTCACAAAGTCACGTCAGAATCTATCAGTATATTTATTTTATCGTTCAGGTATTCAACACTACTTACTATTATTTTATTGAAGTTTTGATGTTGTTTGTTAAATAGATCAGTTGCGCTTACTTGGGTGATGTTTCAAAACCCCATACAATCCATAGATCCTTTGTCATAGCACTCGTAGCATACAGTACCTTATTGCGTAAGTATGTATCTACAAATCTACATGGCTTAGAACATGGAGTAGATAGGTATGTAATTATTTTAAAATAGCTTAAGATAAATATTATGTACTCATATTTTCTTCAAAGTATTTTAAGACAGTTGAGATTCTTCAATTTTTCCCAAGAGGCGGTCATCTAATCATCATACTCATCAAAAAGTGACGTCACCTAAATAGGCACATAAAAATAGCTAAGAACTCGTAAATATTAATAATTATTGTACTATTTTTACTTTCCTTATCCTATAGGAAGGAAAGTAATGTAATCGGGTCAAATTTTCGATGGTCAGTTTTTGGTGCCAAAACACGTTTCCTATGTAATTATTTTAAAATAGCTTAAGATAAATATTATGTACTCATATTTTCTTCAAAGTATTTTAAGACAGTTGAGATTCTTCAATTTGGGTCCCTAGAGCCTAAATCCAAAGTTTCAGCCATTGGTCCGTGTGTGTGTCTGTCTGTCTGTCTGTCCGTTCTTCAATTTTTCCCAAGAGGCGGTCATCTAATCATCATACTCATCAAAAAGTGACGTCACCTAAATAGGCACATAAAAATAGCTAAGAACTCGTAAATATTAATAATTATTGTACTAATTTTTAAATTTAACCTCCATGGTCCACGATTTTACTAATCCAGGGTTTAGCCAACACCTTGAACTTGAAGCAGTCTAGGCCACGTTCGTTCTTTTTTAGAACTCAACAGCTAGACACAGCTTTCAAGTTTCATAAGTTGCAGTTCACAAAAATCTGGCAAAGCCTTGTTTTTCTTGGTCCCTTACTCTGCAGGCGGTCCAAGACCTATTATTTTGCAGTTTCAGGTCCCAGATACATTTAGCAAAATCTTTGGGGCTGAATTGTTTTCTGACGGCCGGCGGCCCTGACTCCTGCGTACCTACCACAGTGTCCTGTAAGTCCAAACGAGTTTATTGTTTCAATCTTGTACCTAGTGTTGTTGCTCTTGGTGTTGTTGTTGTTATTTCTCGAGTTAAAGGTGGCGTGGGCTCGGAACAATGTAAGGTCCCAGCAAAATCATCTGATTCGTTATCTCCCATCTGAATCAGATTGCTACCGGTAAGGTCGATCGATAAGATCGGCTCAATTCAATTCTTAGTTTCTTACAGGTTGTTGTTGTTGTTGTTGTTGTTGTTGTTGTTGTTGTTGTTGTTGTTGTTGTTGTTGTTGTTGTTGTTGT
>NW_007380611.1:18840-19846 GCF_000475195.1 Diaphorina citri
GTTGTTGTTGTTGTTGTTGTTGTTGTTGTTGTTGTTGTTGTTGTTGTTGTTGTTGTTGTTGATTGTTGTTGGTGTTGTTGTTGTTGTTGTTGTTGTTGTTGTTGTTGTTGTTGTTGTTGTTGTTGTTGTTGTTGTTGTTGTTGTTGTCGTTGTTCTTGTTGTTGTTTATCATTTTTGTCAGTAGATGTCAACATCTACTACCATATCATTTTTGATAGGTATATAATTTTTCTCGAGTTAAAGGTGGCGTGGGCTCGGAACAATGTAAGGTCCCAGCAAAATCATCTGATTCGTTATCTCCCATCTGAATCAAATTGCTACCGGTAAGGTCGATCGATAAGATCGGCTCACTTCAATTCTTAGTTTCTTACACATTCGAGACACCGAGGGTGATAATTCAGTGCACCACACTGCACCACGATCATTATTATTCACCACAGATGTATGCCTACAGCCTACACACATCAAGCATGATTTACCTATGGCGAGAGCAGATACATGTTGTGTAAATGTCTCGAGTTAAAGGTGGCGTGGGCTCGGAACAATGTAAGGTCCCAGCAAAATCATCTGATTCGTTATCTCCTTTTCGTATAGGTACATAAACATGTATATGCTATCTTGGACGACTCAATGAACGGCACGCTACAGTTGTTCCAAAGCAGCGGACAGTGTGTAAATGGGTACTTAGAGTTATTTACATAATGGAGGAGTTGCAGTTGGGTAAAAATTATGAATAAAAGGTCGATTCCTACGTAAAAAGTTGTGAAAAATCCAAATCTGAAGTCGTAAATGGGTACATAGAGTTATTTACATAATTATGTACCTAAGTTTCCATCCAGTGGCGTATACATATTTATGTTTTTTCGTATAGGTACATAAACATGTATATGCTATCTTGGACGACTCAATGAACGGCACGCTACAGTTGTTCCAAAGCAGCGGACAGCTTTTAATTGCCGTTCTAATTAAAAAGTTCAAAGAGTTGTGACGTCAGACTTAATGTCAA
>NW_007380611.1:19975-22204 GCF_000475195.1 Diaphorina citri
GTTATGACGTCATCGCCTACGGGAGCATATGTCGTGACGTCAAACTTTACGATTTATCGGTATTAGTAATCTCTGAAGCCTGGTGCACACGCGAGGATTTTTCTTATGATCGAACGAGAAATTGGACAGGTTTCCCTGGTACTCATGGAATACACACATTTTACGCCAGTTTGGACTGCGGCACATTGCGCGACTTTTAGTAGGGCGTAGTTAGGTAGTTACCTGCAAATTTGCAAAACCAATCCTATGAAAATGATAGAGACTCCCATAGAATCTCTATCATTTTCATAAGTTTGGTATTACAAGCGACAACGCGCTACTCAAAGTCGTGCGTCTACACTTCCAAAATATATGACGGGACTCCATAGATAACTTTGCACAAAGGTTATGATATGATATGTAATAGTTTGAGACAAAACCTATTAAAAACTTTGCCTAATTTGTGAAAAATGCTTTCAGCAAAACAGTATCGTACAAAACAGTCGTACAATCGTACAAACCCAGATCGTACAAAACAATCGTGTATACCCGGCCTATGGCTCGTTTCCTGATTCGTAAATTATGAATTAGTATAATTATTTTGGCACCCATAATGTACAAGTTATATATTTACTTTGGTAGGTACCTATTTACTTGTAGGTATATTATTCTATTTACTTTTTATGCAATTGCTTTTATTACCCAGATAGGTGTTATTTTTTCGCACCCATTCGTACAATCCTGACTGTTTTAATGATACCTACTTCACTGTTTTAAAGAATATGATTGCGTTTTGAGTTTATGTGTCAGTGGGTTTTGTTTTTTAGTGTTTTGGTCTGGATTCAGGATTTATACCTAGACTCGCCAATCTCAGTTCAGCAGTAGAGTTATACTCACTCGTAGCAGGTTTTGTAGGTTGTGCAATCGTATGGTAGAAATGGGGCGTTCACCAACCCATAGGATCACCCCCTTGATTACGATTCCGGATCAATATCTCACATTACCCACAGGTACCCCACTAAAGTCATATTTCGGAAACTGAAACGATTTCCCCTCCTCTGAAGCTAATTTCCTCTTCCCCTACAAATAACATTGTCTACCGCGGCTGTACTACTACCTAACCTCTTCTGGGCTTTCAAGATAGCAACCAGTGTCCATGATAAAGAAAGTCTAATTAATTTCCCCTCTTTCAACGTGATAAAGCGTCTGCACCAAACCGTTGGAAATCCAATCCATCTTGAAGAGGAGTAATGGTATCAGTTTCCGAAAGGAAAATTTAAATGTAAATGCAGTTTCTTTGTGTTATTATGTCACAACTTTGGTGCTCACTGCAGCATTGTAGGATTTTTCCCACGCAATAATCCTAACATCCAATGTTTACCTACCATGCTGGCACCGGTCGCTATGTGCATTTATATGTCATAGCTACTAATTTTCCTCACGAGGCTGAGTGGGCCCCGCAACAGCCAGTCACGGAATTAATCATTTGTACGTACGTACTACAGGTTTAAATGGGAAAAAGTAGAAAGTTGTGAACAAAATATCTCAAGAACGGTTTGTTGTAGAGAAATGAAATTTGGTATGCTATCCCGGTATGGTTCAAGGACAAGGACGCGACTGTAACAATGTGGTAAAAATCTGATAATCACCCATCCAGATATCAACCAAAGTAATTGTTACTTAACCCTCATTTCGTGGAAAATGTTGAAATAGTTGTGAACAAAATATCTCAGGAACGGTTTGTCGTAAAGCGATGAAATTTGGTATGATATACGGATATGTTCCAAAGACACGACTGTAACAATGAAGCAGTTGCAAATGGGTAAAAATTATAAATAAATGGTCGATTCCTATGTAAAAAGTTGGGAAAAATCCAAATCCGAGGTAAAAACTCCGAAAAAAAAAAAACTGTAAAAGGTCGAAAATTCAATTTTTATTTTCCGTTCTAATGAAAGAGTTCAAAGATGTGTGACGTCAGACTTTATAACTGTAAAAAGTCGAAAATTCAATTTTTATTTTCCGTTCTAATGAAAGAGTTCAAATATGTGTGACGTCAGACTTTACGCAGTTGTTTTTTTCCGTCCGCTAGGTAGCGCCACTATGCAAGCGCGCTAGCAGAGGAGCAGGAAGAACTGCGCAGAAACTTATGCGCACAAACACATTAATGCTGTTTGGTAGTTTTGGCCAGATGATTTGTTATAATAAATGTTCAGTCTGAAATCTTGAAATCCGTGTCTTCCATACTAAACA
>NW_007380612.1:0-23194 GCF_000475195.1 Diaphorina citri
GCAAGCCATGGAGAAGCTGAAGAGTGATAAATTGGCCGAGGAAAGTAAGAAGGAGAAGGAGCTGAAGCAGAAGCAATATTCAAACACAATAGAGAAACTGCGGTCAACCCTGGTTACCTCAAGAGAAGTGCTTAAAGATATTACAAGTAAGAAGAAAATACATTGTTATTAGTCAACCATGTTGTTGGTTTTTTCGTGGAAAATTTAAAAATAATCCCTGTGTAAGTGACTATTAATTACTAAAGTATACCAAAGCTAAAAAAAGGCAAATCTAGTGTGTCATAAACCTAGTGTGATAGGCAATTAGGGTGACAGAAGTTGCAATAATTCATCATTCTCATTTATCTTGTTCTCAGCCAATGGTTCTGTTGATACCTCCACAACGTCTTCTGAGAATCTGTGGTTCACTTATTTTATATAGATTTATAGAACCTCAGTCCCTTCATTTAGCTACCTGAGAAAAAAAGCCTTTACAACTTACCCATAAAAGAAATATTGTATGTTAATTTTTTGGGAATAATTCAAGAATTAGACCACAATAATGGTAGTAGGCTCACTCACTAGCAGAGGGAGTGACTCAACGGGTTAATCAGATTTTGAATCAACAGTCGGATCTTCAAGGGTTAAATCAAACTTTGAATCAGCATTTGAATAATCAAGAGTTGAATCATCAAGGGTTGAACCAGCAATTGAATCCTCGAGGGTTAAATCAGCCTTCAAGCGAGCCTTTGGGGTCTGCCGTTGGAGGGGTGGGTAAAATGCCCAACGCGGTTTGGACTTATGTGGACCGCGAAGGGGTTGGTCAAAATGGGACAGACCTAGACAATGCTGCAAATAGTGTCCCCCAAAATAATGCTACTTATTCCAACCCCGCTAGAAATGAACCTCAACATACTCAAATTAGTCCAGTCAACATCGGCAGAACTGGGACCGTACCTAGCCAAATATTTATTTATTTCCTTTTATTTTATCATCATGATCATTATTTTACACTGAAAATATTATTATTTTCTAGTTTCTACTGAAAATTGATTTACTTGTTTCACGATAATAAATGATGTTGAGTCTCGAAGAGAGCGTACCAAACATGGCCACAGAAGAGATAAGTCCAAGGGTAGACACCCTAAAGAACGCCACAATATTTATAAATGATGTTGAGTCTCGAAGAGAGCGTACCAAACATGGCCACAGAAGAGATAAGTCCAAGGGTAGACACCCTAAAGAACGCCACAAGAGTAAAGACCACCGGGAAAGGCAGGAGACTAAAAGTTATCGAATTGGCCACAAAGACATCCCAAAAAGCGATCTAAATCAAAGAACTGAAAAAAGCACTAAAGACCAAGAATGCCGAGAGAGATTGCCAAGTAAAGGGCGCCGTCAAGATCAAAATTCCCCGCATAGAGGATACCCGCAAGGTACTTTCCAAACTAGGGAGACATACCCGCAAGCCACTCACCAACCTAGAGAGGCACACCTGGAAGAACTGAAAAAGGCACTAAAGACCAAGAATGCCGAGAGAGATTGCCAAGTAAAGGGCGCCGTCAAGATCAAAGTTCCCCGCATAGAGGATACCCGCAAGGTACTTTCCAAACTAGGGAGACATACCCGCAAGCCACTCACCAACCTAGAGAGGCACACCTGCAAGCTACTCACCAAACTAAAGGTCCAAACCACCCTCACCGAAACACGTCTAATCTCCCCAGTGGGGACGAATCAACCATCTATTTGAACTTACCACGGAAGTTCCAACATGTGAAGAACGTCGCGGTCCAAGAACGACTGGACAAGAGTTTGGACACGTCTGATCTACTGGAAGGGCTGGCTAAAGTGGGGAAAGAAGGAAACTGGACAAGAGTTTGGACACGTCTGATCTACTGGAAGGGCTGGCTAAAGTGGGGAAAGAAGGAAAAGATAGGTCCGACCCGAATAAACTTCGAAATGGAATAAATCATCATACTGGAAAAGTACATGAAAAAGAAGAGAAACGTGTCAGAGATCAACATATTCATGGCCATATCCAAAAAGAACCCGGAAAAGGCCAAGAAAAACTAAACCATGACCGCAATAAGCCTAAGGGCCAAGATAGACTAAGTAAAAGCCAGGAAAGACCAGACTTTGCCCGACCGGGACAAAGCCGGGAAAAATCGTGTTGGGATGCTAACCGATGGAAAACCGTTCGAGACATATGCGGTGGAGTCGGTGTTACGATTGACGCAAACGTTAGACCCGATGGAAGACCTGCTGAATATGATGGAAGAGTTGAAGGAACACAGTATGATGGGAGGGGTGGATAACGCAAACGTTAGACCCGATGGAAGATCTGCTGAATATGATGGAAGAGTTGAAGGAACACAGTATGATGGGAGGGGTGGATTATATGGAAGAGAAGAGGGACAGGATAGACCTTTGAATAACAGTATGGACTTGCAAGTCCCGGACTTGTGTTTGGAGCATCCGTCACAGCATAGTTCAGGAAGGTAAATATTTACTTACCTTGCCAAATATTTATTTGTTTCCATTTATTTTATCATCATGATCATTATTTTACACTGAAAATATTATTATTTTCTAGTTTCTACTGAAAATTGATTTACTTGTTTCACGATCTTGTGGCTGTAAAAAAGTGCCCATTTTTCCCAGATCTTCAACGTGTAAACATCACCCAAAGAATGTGCTTCTTTGGGTGTAACGCCTATTTTATCCTCAACAATGTTTGAGATTGATCATGATATTAATTATAATACATAGTAGCCTACTGCTGGGTTAAAGGGACTCTTCAGTCCTATTCAAGACTCTTTAGTCTTTAATCCTATTTGAGCAGTATAAATATACAATTTTTATTATTTAGGTATCTGTTGTTTTCTTCTGGTTCTCTGACCTTCGGCATCATCTCAACATGCTCATTGCTCATGGTTAAAACGCATTTCCTTTCCCGAATTCCAGGAAATCGGGCAGTGATCTCAACTCTACCCTGCCCAAGGATCAGCCTACTCCGGGTTGGAACACGGCTGATTCGCTGGTCCATTGAGACAATATGTATCGGATTCAAAAGCCAATCCCTACTGTTCTCAAAAGCTCCAACTCAAGTTTGGAGCTTTGAAGATACTTTTGTGCCATCCTGTAAGTCAGTTCCACTTTGGGTGGCACCCTGTATTGTAAATTTCGTAATTTAGTCTCCTATCGGAGGCACGTATCGTGGAGTGTGCTTAATGTTACCTGGACCGTGTTTCACGAAAAACTCTGCACTCCTCACTTCTCACTTTTTTTCCCACTCCCTCCCTCCCTCTCTCTCTCTCTCTCTCTCCAGGACCAATTCAAGTGTTTATATTTTTATAATATCATGCAAATTCCAGAAATGTTTTGCATTTCTCAGATATGACTTGAGATTATGAGAAGGAAGTAATAACAAGAGAGAGAGAGAGAGAGAGAGAGAGAGAGAGAGAGAGAGAGAGAGAGAGAGAGAGAGAGAGAGAAAAAAAAAAAAAGTTTCTTAAAGTTTCACTCAAGTTCTTATTCGTATTCCCTACTTGATCCCGGGACGTAGATGTCCCTAGGGAAGTGTCAGTGAGGCATGGAAATTTCATTTTCCCGTTTTTTTTAAGCTGTCTGGATGCAGAGGCGTGGTGTGGGGTTTTTCATAAGGAGAACCTAAACCCATGTTCCCTATACTAGATGCCTTTGGCAACACACGAAAAATGAACATGAGTGAAATTGAACAAGCGAAATTGTACTAAAAAAACTATCGAAAATTTCACCGGATTACTTTTCTTCGTATAGGACAAGGAAAGTAAAAAGTGAAATCGAAGGCCCTTCTCTCTCTTTTTTTTTTTTTTTTTTTTTTTTTTTTTTATTTAAAACTTTTCGATCCTGTGGGAACCCAAGGACCAATGGAGCATGGAGCTGAAAGGCAAATAGGACAGCAAAGGGTCGAGGAAAGTGGCGTCCCACACTCGACTGGGGAAAATGGGACCCAAATGGGGTCGAGTGGTCCCCAATCGAACGGAAATGGAAAGAATGGCTCCAACGGAGGGACAAATGGTGTTTCCAATGGGACAAATGGGATTTCCAATGGGACAAATAGAATTTCCAATGGGACAAATGAGATTTCTAATGGGTCTACCATGAACAATTGGAAAGAATGGGTCCAACGGAGGGACAAATGGTGTTTCTAATGGGACAAATGGGATTTCCAATGGGACAAATGGGATTTCCAATGGGACAAATGGGATTTCCAATGGGACAAATGAGATTTCCAATGGGACAAATGGGATTTCCAATGGGACAAATTGGATTTCCAATGGGACAAATGAGATTTCTAATGGGTCTACCATGAACAAGACCACTGCCAGCATGAGGCAGAGGAAGACTGATTTGATGGAAAATGGTTCCCAAAACGTCCCACACTCGACTGGGGAAAATGGGACCCAAATGGGGTCGAGTGGTCCCCAATCGAATGGAAAGAATGGGTCCAACGGATGGACAAATGGTGTTTCCAATGGGACAAATGGGATTTCCAATGGCACAAATGGGATTTCCAATGGGACAAATGAGATTTCTAATGGGTCTACCATGAACAAGACCACTGCCAGCATGAGGCAGAGGAAGACTGATTTGATGAGCATATTCGAAGAGTACAAGAGAGACATACATAGACTGCTACATGTGCTGCCCTCTACCGCCCATAGTATAATGGGACAAATGAGATTTCTAATGGGTCTACCATGAACAAGACCACTGCCAGCATGAGGCAAAGGAAGACTGATTTGATGAGCATATTCGAAGAGTACAAGAGAGACATACATAGACTGCTACATGTGCTGCCCTCTACCGCCCATAGTACAAGGCTACCTAGCGGTGAGTTTTAGAACTATCTTCTTTTTCTTTGCTTAACTTGTTTAAGGGTGTGTTTATGTACCGGGCTGAGATAGGCCATTAAGCCTTCTTGAGCGTGTAAAGTTGGCGGGAAATTCGAAATTTTGATTTTTTTTTTCCCGCAACTTGTACAATCTGAATTCATTTTTTACTTTTTATCTCTAGTTTGCACGTTTATATTATACTTTTCATTTATATGCTTAGGGTGATCGCTTTGGGCTGCCATTTGGTTTTGACTACACAATTTTTACATAGGGGGCAACTGCCTCAAAGGATGGGTTAAGCTTATACGTAGAATAGAATAGAATAGAATATACCTTGTTTATCCTGCCCGAATAGGACTGAAAAGTCCCTAATACGTACGGATGTATGTATATCTTGTCTAGCTAGGGTACGTTAAACAGAGAGTAGACTAGTGTCTAGCTGTGGAACTATAAACAAACAGGGAGAACAGCTAACCCTAACTGGCCTAGCTAGCTGGCAGCTTTTCAAAAGGTTCTCTCTGCTTTTAAAGAAGAAGCAAAAGTCCTCACGATGGATGACGGTGGTTCAGGACGATCCAATTAAACATGTCTGGAGACTATCACACCGGTGTATGGCAGATATAATAGATATCTTTTCTTTATTTTGCCATTACCATTTGACTATAGCTGAAGCCGCTAAAACTACAACTCCCTTTTTAAAGTCCTCAGCTAGTAGTAAAAGAAAGACACGAACTAATGAAAATAAATCAATAAAAATACTAATTTTAATCTTTTTTTTTCAGACCTGGAGACCACAGACAAAATCCTCTCGCCTTTAGACACAACGGACACTTCCAACAACAAAACCATCCACCCTTCTGAGTTGGACGAGAATCTTACCATTCGGCTAAAGCCGCTAAAAGAACAACAACTCCCTGTTTAAAGTCCCCAGCTAGTAGTAAAAGAAAGAAAGACATTAACCAATAAAAATAAATCAAACTTAAATACCTTTTTTTTTTTTTCAGACCTGGAGACGACAGACAAAATCCTCTCGCCTTTAGACACAACGGACACTTCCAACAATAAAACCATCCACCCTTCTGAGTTGGACGAGAATCTCATCTCCCTAGAAGACACATCTGATGGTAGGGACATCAACACAGACCTAGGAGTCAGTCCTCAATCAGATAATGGCCCTCGGATGAAGAACCCTCAGTCTAAAACGGGGCCTCAAACGAATTTCCAGGCTAAAAGAGGCCCTCAAACCAACCCTCAGTCTGAAAGTCACCCTCAAATCCTTGGAATTACCTCTCTAGTCGACCCTCAAACCATCTCTCAAGTCCACCCTTCCGAAAGTGGCCCTCAGGGTGGCCCTCCTTCAAGGATCATCCCTGGAACCTCTAACAAAGCCAACGCAAGTGGTGTACCAAAAGCCCTCGCGCCTATGTCATCTGAGGAATTTCTGGTGGAGTCAGTCCTCCATCAGATAATGGCCCTCGGATGAAGAACCCTCAGTCTAAAACGGGGCCTCAAACGAATTTACAGGCTAAAAGAGGCCCTCAAACCAACCCTCAGTCTAAAAGTCACCCTCAAATCCTTGGAATTACCTCTCGAGTCGACCCTCAAACCATCTCTCAAGTCCACCCTTCCGAAAATGGCCCTCAGGGTAGCCCTCCATCAAGGATCATCCCTGGAACCTCTAACAAAGCCAACGCAAGTGGTGTACCAAAAGCCCTCGCGCCTATGTCATCTGAGGAATTTCTGGATGAGCTCAAAGCCCTTATGGGTCAGGACACCCCAAGCGAAGTGGTACCACGCCATCTAGCGGAAGACATTCCAGAAGAAAATATGTCAAATGCTCTGAAACATCCCGGAAACATTCCGAGAGGAGACCTTCCTGATGCAACCTTCAGGGACCTCAATGAAGGGACAGCCCCAAATGCCCCAAAAAACATTCCAAAAACCGTTCCCGTACGAACTAACATTCCAAATACTAGAACAAACATTCCTGATACAGACAATTACAATGCTTTAACAAACATTCCAGCTGCTAATACTGCAGAAAATGTGCCAAGTAACAGACCAATTCCAAGAGACCTAGGGGGTATATTTACCCAAATGCCCCAACAAACATTCCAAAAACCGTTCCCGTACGAACTAACATTCCAAATACTAGAACAAACATTCCTGATACAGACAATTCCAATGCTTTAACAAACATTCCAGCTGCTAATACTGCAGAAAATGTGCCAAGTAACAGACCAATTCCAAGAGACCTAGGGGGTATATTTCGCTAATACTGCAGAAAATGTACCAAGTAACAGACCAATTACAAGAGACCTAGGGGGTATATTTAGCCGTGGAATCGATCCAGATGCGGGAAGCTCAATAAACAGGCAAGGTAGCTCAACAAACCACCGAGCCAGCGCAATAAACCAACTTTCCAGCCCAACAAATATGCAAAGCGGCCCAACAAACCAACTTTCCAGTCCAACAAATGGGCAAAGTGGCCCTACAAACCATGTTTCCAGCCCAAGAAATAGACAAGGTAGCCCAACAAACCACTCAGGCAGCCCAGAAGACCAATTCCAAGCGCTTTCCGCCCAACTATCCGCTCCAAGCCAGGGCTCCGACCCGGCAGGCGGGCAGCGCGTCTCTCCGCCGCCAAATCGATACCTCCGCGAGTCCGCAGGGACCACAGGTTTGACGGGCGAAGAGCCCTCCGCGCCGCGTGGCTCACTAGCTCTCCCTGACTCAATAGCGGGCGGAATGGAAACTTCTCTCGCGCAGAAATTGTTCCCCACTGAGAATTCAATAGCGGGCGGAGCCAAAACTTTCCCCGCGCGGGAATTTTTCCCGCCGGAGAATCCCGAAGTCTTTCGGCCAGGATCGGAATCATTCGCGGATTTCAAATCGCTCAATGAATCTATTGGTTCGATGGAGACGACCAATGAGAAGTTTACGAACTTGGAGAATTTCCTGCGGGAGAGAGAGGAAGTGGTGTGCGAGGAGAAAGGGGAGCTTGGAGGAAGCAGGTGAGTGATCGAACGAAATGAGTTGGAAGTTTTTACTCTGAAATTTTACATTTACTCATTTCTAACACCATGTTTTCCTAGGTAGCGGGTTCGATTCCCGCCCTTGCTAAACTTTGTCCTAAACAGATAAGGTTCGTTCTCAGAACGACTGACTTTCTCCTATCCTGTCCTTTCCTCTCTTCGATTTCGGAATGATGAGACAGTCATTGTTACAGTTCCCTCTATCAAATCTCTTGAAAAAATCCTAAACAGATAAAGTTCGTTCTCAGAACGGCTGATTTTCTCCTATCCTGTCCTTTCCTCTCTTCGATTTCGGAATGATGAGACATTCATTGTTACAGTTCCCTCTATCAAATCTCTTGAAAAAAGTCGGGCTTTTGGTCTAGTGTCTAGATTATGATAAGTTGATAACATTGCATCGCGGATTAGACTCTATCGTCACTTTCCTCTACCAACTCTACCTGCTCGATGCTCTTTCTAACCTCTGTTTTTAGCCTCAAGTAGGGTATAACTCGAGGCTTAGGTACTAGACCCCTTTTTGTCTCCTACAACCACGCGACTGGCCTTAGTTTCTAATCAGATAAGAGATACCGTCATCGAGTGATAAGGAAAGATAACGGAGTAAGCAATCATGATAAGCCAAGTAAGGAAGCATTACTGTAATTAGTCATAGAGATTTGTTTTGGTAAAGACCTATACTCGTTGTGTTAGGAGAGTTTAGTTTAATGATTCGGGCTTTTGGTCTAGTGTCTAGATTATGATAAGTTGATAACATTGCATCGCGGATTAGATAGGTGACTTCATTTGTAGTGATTTTTTCTCTAGTTGGAAAGAGAGAAAGAGTTTGATTAGTTTAGCTAAAAACAGAGTAGAGCGGAGAGCATAGAGGTTTTTGCTCCCAAATGTTTGCGGCTTGAATTCGTCTCTTCTATGCCAGCCTAATTAGTTTAGTTGGTAGTGCGTTTGCCTTGTAAGCGTTAGGCCTCGGGTTCGATTCCCGCCCGGGGCGGATTTTATCCTGATGGCATAATGTTCGTTCTCGGAACGGCTGGCTTTCTCCTATCCTGTCTCAGTCAAATTATAAATGTCAACCATTGATGAGCTAATATCAGAACTATGTACTGACCACCTTACTAGCAATGAATATGAATACTGAGCAACATGGAAACTTAGAAAATTAAATCCTAAGGGTGGGTTTCACCTTCTTTTGAGCCCCTAACAGCCATGTTAATCCTATATGCAAATCAAATGCAACTTAATAGGCTGTTAGTCTAATAGGCCTTCTAGATGTTGAAAAAAAAGTATTGGTTGAGTCTTAATGTTTGGTCAGTATTGGGAATCGAACCCGGGACCTTCTGAACGACAAGCGAGCCCATTACCACTGGGCTAACTGCCCCTAATACCGATCATCCCCTGTTCACAGACCTCGCCAATCTCTGGAACACCAGGAATATTTCCAATCCCTCCACCCCCTACGCGACACCCAACACACACCCGACAATCCCCCCTCTCCTACTCACACCTCCTCCAATAAGAAATACATCCACTCCACGCCCATGAAGAAAACGGGCCAATCAAAATCGTCCCCTGTGGACCAATTAAAACCGCCCCCTCTCGACCAATCAAAACCGCTCAAACTGTGCCTATGCATTCCGTGTACACTCTGCCCGGAAATGGCATCGTGTGAACACGCCTTGCTCTGTCAACTCTGTTGCCCTGGAAACCAAGAGACGCGTTACCATGGGAACCAAGAGAGGCGTTGCCTTGACAACCAAGAGACGCGTTTCCATAGTAACCAAGGTCGTGACGTCACAGAGGGCCTGATTACTTCGGAACTGTCCGGGATTGTTTTGCAGAGTCGGGATGACGGATTCAGTTCCGTAAATAGCCGAGAAGACTCGAGTTTGGACGAAGTGAGTTTGTAGCGAAACTTGTGGATTTTATGCAAAGACGATAAAAGATGATGGATGGAGATGGACTTGTTTTACAGTCCAAGCTGTCTAAGTGTGGACCCGTCTTAGTGGGAAACCTGGATAAACGGGAAAAAATCGTAGCTCCTTAATTTATTATTACATTGTAGGTAATTGGGAAACCTGTACTGTATAAGAGAGAAAAAATTGCCAGTCTTTGGATTCCCAATTAGATTGGTTTGACTGTATTTTGACCCTAAGTATTTAATACCTACTAAACTTGGTACCCGGTAGCACGTACTGTTTTTCTGAGCAATCACCCTGTATACAATCACATCTGATTGTTGAAAATGTGACAATATTTAGCAAACTGCCGAAGGTAACATCAGGGCCCTAACCAAGGTGCTTTATAATTATAACTTAATTTCAATTGAATTTAGTTCGTTTAGTTATTGAGATTGTTAAATTTCAAGTCGGAAAGTGTCAAGTTTGATCGGTTTTAAAATTTTGAAGTTGGACACCTCAGTGTTTTTTGGTGTGGTTGCTAAGTACAATATTTTTCATGATAATCCTTTTTCTGTGCCCAAGTACCTACTTAGTTACCCCTTTCATTTTTGTGTTATCGTTCATTCAATTTGTTTTACATTAGGCAAAACAGTCTCTAGTGCAATATTATAATTATTTCACAACACAGGGTATTGTTTCAAAAAAGAAATCACAATTCATATCGGCAAAGTTAGGTACATAATTCTGTACTATGTATTATTTCTACTCATTTCCCGATTTTGAAAATTTGGCCCGATTGCAAGACTTTCTTATTACGAGTACACTCATTCCTTCGTTATACTTAGTAATATATTATGTAGAAAGTATAGATCTATAGATGATAATAATGAATCCTCGGTTTATAAAATACTGGATGACACGAACTCTGAAAGTATAACGAAAATGGAGGACGGATCTGATACATACTTTATACCGGTAGCACAATACCTATTAACTACCTACTAAAAAAGAAAAAAACTAAGTAGGTACCTACCTATCCATCTGCCTAGCTACATTTTATCATGATGAACAGAACCGTAGAATGTACATAGGTAGGTACCGTACCTAGCTAGTAGCTATGTCGAAATCGGAGGGATATTTTACATCTCGTGGGAGATTATGAGGGAATATTTATTCATAAACAAAAAGACAAGTGGGAGAAAAAAATCTGTTCAAAATTTTTAGGTTAGAATCAAATCAAGAATCAAGATGATTTCATGAATGAAAAAAAATTGTATCAGTGAAGTTTTGAATTTAAATTAATTATTTGAAATTAATCTTTTCTTATTTGATTTCATTTGTAGTGATTTTTTCTCTAGTTGGAAAGAGAGAAAAAGTTTGATTAGTTTAGCTAAAAACAGAGTAGAGCAGAGAGCATAGAGGTTTTGCTCCCAAATGTTTGCGGCTTGAATTCGTCTCTTCTATGCCAGCCTAGTTAGTCTGCCTTGTAAGGGTTAGGCCGCGGGTTCGATTCCCGCCCGGGGCGGATTTTATCCTGATGGCATAATGTTCGTTCTCGGAACGGCTGGCTTTCTCCTCTCCTGAAAACACACTGTGGTAAATGTGCCGTAAAACGCGATAATACACACTCTCGGTAGGTACCTACCTATAGCCATCTTTTCTTTCTCATCGAAAGAAAAGATGGGCTGATGGGCCAGCCTAGGTAGCGCGTCTGCCTTGTAAGCGCTAGGTCGCGGCTTCCTCCTCTCTTCCTTCTCTACCTGCTCTATGCTCTTTATAACCTCTGTTTTTAGCCTTTAAGTAGGGTATAACTCGAGGCTTTGGTACTAGACCCCTTTTTGTCTCCTACAACCACGCGACTGGCCTTAGTTTCTAATCAGATAAGAGATACCGTCATCGAGTGATAAGGACCTATAGTCCTATAGCCATCTTTTCTTTCGATGAGAAAGAAAAGATGGGCTGATGGGCCAGCCTAGGTAGCGCGTCTGCCTTGTAAGCGCTAGGTCGCGGCTTCGATTTCCGCCCCGGGGCGGATTTTATGTTAAACATGTTTACCTTATCTGCAGCTGATAAGGTTAGTTCTCGGGACGGCTTGCGTCCTGTTTTCCTTCTCTCTTTACTTTCGTTTACTTTCGGGACGATAAGACTTGTGGTACCCAGGTCTAGGTATCTAAGCTAAGTATATGGAAGATCATACATAATATAGCTATACCATGCAGCTATTGGGATCCTATCGTAGCATCTGATTTAAATGGTTGATCTCGGGACGATAAGACTTGTGGTACCCAGGTCTAGGTATCTAAGGTAAGTATATGGAAGATCATACATAATATAGCTATACCATGCAGCTATTGGGATCCTATCGTAGCATCTGATTTAAATGGTTGATCTCGACATAGCTTGAAACACAAGCAATAGAGGTCATTAGAATATAGGTAGGTACCTATTAACTACCTACTAAAAAAGAAAAAAAAACTACCTATCCATCTGCCTAGCTACATTTTATCATGATGAACAGAACCGTAGAATGTACATAGGTAGGTACCGTACCTAGCTAGTAGCTATGTAGAAATCGGAGGGATATTTTACATCTCGTGGGAGATTACGAGGGAATTTTTATTCATAAACAAAAAGACAAGTGGGAGAAAAAAAAATCTGTTCAAAATTTTTAGGTTAGAATCAAATCAAGATGATTTCATGAATGAAAAAAAATTGTATCAGTGAAGTTTTGAATTTAAATTAATTATTTGAAATTAATCTTTTCTTATTTACTTAAATGTAACTTAATTTCAATTGAATTTAGTTCGTTTAGTTATTGAGATTGTTAAATTTCAAGTCGGAAAGTGTCAAGTTTGATCGGTTTTAAAATTTTGAAGTTGGACACCTCAGTGTTTTTTGGTGTGGTTGCTAAGTAGGTACAATATTTTTCATTATAGGTAATCCTTTTTCTGTGCCCAAGTACCTACTACTTAGTTACCCCTTTCATTTTTGTGTTATCGTTCATTCAATTTGTTTTACATTAAGCAAAACAGTCTCTAGTGCAATATTATAATCTTGTAGCGAAACTTGTAGATTTTATGCAAAGACGATAAAAGATGATGGATGGATATGGACTTGTTGTACAGTCGAACTTGTCTAAGTGGGACCCGTCTCAGTAAGAAACCTGGATAAACGGGAAAAAATCGTAGCTCCTTCATTTATTATTACATTGTAATTTGGGAAACCTGTATTCTATATGTAAGAAAAAATTGCCAGTCTTTGGATTCCCAATTAGATTGGTTTGACTGTATTTTGACCCTAAGTATTTAATACCTACTAAACTTGGTACAGAGTGGAGCAGTAGAGGAAACTGAACTCTTGTGGTGGATTTCACCAATAACTTAATGAGAGATTTCACTAATGGGAGAAATTTTAATCGTCTAGAAAAGAGCTTTTAATAATGATCGAAAAAGGAGTTTTTAATTATCCAAAAAGGGGTTTTCAGTGATCAAAAAGGAGGAGTTTTTATAAAAATCCTGTTTGGATCATTAATAACTCTCCCATCAGTGAAATTTCATTAAGTCATTAGTGAAATCCACCATTGGTCTTCTCTTCTAAATCAACCATTCTTGAGTTCCTTCAATTTCACTAATGGGAGAACTTTTAATCGTCTAGAAAAGAGCTTTTAATAATGATCCAAAAGGGGGTTTTCAGTGATCCAAAAAGGAGGAGTTTTTATAAAAATCCTGTTTGGATCATTAATAACTCTCCCACCAGTGAAATTTCATTAAGTCATTAGTGAAATCCACCATTGGTCTTCTCTTCTAAATCAACCATTCTTGAGTTCCTTCAACTGTTATTGTCTTTTTCTTTGATGATAACACATTGTTCAATGTTCATACATATCTAATACCTATTTCTATCTTAAGTTTAAGTTATAGTTGTGAAAAATTGTTAAGTTCGGTCACCAAAGATAACCTTGGCGAGTATCTGGATGGGTGACCGTCTGCTGGCTAAATCGGGGATTCATTCTGACGTGTGAGGACTATGAGGGGATTTGAATCCTGATTAGCAGTGTACACACAAGTGCCTTTTAAGACTTTAGGACGAAATTGCAAGGGTTGCTTCTAATATGAAGAATAAGCTTGTTTTGGAAAAAATTAAGAACTTTGAAACGTTTTTTTTTTTTTCTTTTTTTTTTAAATTCCTTATATGCCTTGTGGTGTAGTGGTCAAGACGCTCGCCTGGTAAACAGGAGGGCGTGGGTTTAATCCCAGCCAAGGTATGAGATTTTGTCCTCAATATAAAAATTTGACAGTATGACTGAAATAATAGTAGTAGCCTTCTGTAAGAATTCTAGTTCTATTGGAGAAACAAGGATTATTATTTAGAGAATTTTAGAGCAATTGTATTTTGCAATTTGGTCCTTACCCTTACAATTATTTTATCCTAGTAAAATTTAATTTTTTATCCATTTGTAAATTTTAAGTTCAAGTTTACTTCACCAAGTTAAGTTTAAGTTATGAATTTTTGTACCGTTTACCTTAATTTTATTATTAGATAACGAACCCAAAATATTGGGGGGGTTTAAAATCGTGTTCAAATAAAATGATACTTTTTCAGGAAGATATATTTTTATTAAATATAATTTGGTTATTTTAATTTAAACTTTTATTTCTACACTAATACGTTCATAAAACACGTTGAAAAATGAGAGGGCCCGTAAAAACGCGATAGGTACATAATTCTGTACTATGTATTAATTCTACTCATTTCCCGATTTGTGAAAAATTTGGCCCGAATTGCAAAGACTTTCTTTATTTACGAGTACACCTCATTCCTATCGTATACTTAGTAATTTATTAAATGTAGAAAGTATAGATCGTAATAGATGAAACAAATGAATCGGTTTATAAAATACCTGATGACACGAACCTCTGAAAGATAAAGAAAAATGGAGGACGGATTCTGATACATACTTTATACCGGTAAGCACGTACTCGTTATTTCTGAGCCAATCACCGCTGTACTAACAATCACATCTGAATTGTTGAAAATGTGACAATATTTAGCAAACTGCCGAAGGTAACATCAGGGCCCTAAACCTAGGTGCTATAAAAATCGACTGTGGTTTTCATTTAGTAATTTAGTTTGCCCTGATATATCACCGGCTTCTTGTCTATACCTATTTTGTTCTAAGTAAATTTGAAGCCAGCCGTTCCGAGAACGAACGAACTCTGTAGTAGGATAAAGTTCGCCCCCGGGCGAAAATCGAACCCGCAAACCTAGCGCTTGTAGAGTTTACTGAAACTTCGTTTCAATTTCAAGATTTCCCAACCTATATTAGATTTTTTTGATATAGCCTATCCGGTTATTAGGGATAAATGTAATCGCGATTTTCCCAATTCCACCCTTTCCGTCTTCCTTTATTACCAGCACTGTCTGAAGTGACAAGGGTGGGTCCTGAGAATGCCGAGGTGTGTGTGCCTGAAACAGCACGTCCATTCTTCATGTTACAATCATGAAATGAATTTCCACACTTCAGGGCCCGGAACCGACGACAAAAGGGTTAAACTTCCGGTCTACTGTATTCTGTACCAGTAGGTCAACTCAAGTTAACCCATCGTCCCCTCTCACTTAACCTGAATCTATTAGTTAACTCGGAAGGTAGCATGCCTACCTTGGCACAAGCGTTAAGTCGCGGGATCGATTCTTGCCGGGCGGGAATTTCATCATAAACAGATAGGGTTCGTGTCAGCCTACTTAGCTTGGAAGGTAGCGCGTCTGCCTTGTAAGCGTTAGGTCGCTGGTTCGATTCCTCCCCTGGGCGAACTCGCTACTCATCAAATAAGGATCGTTCTCGGAACGGCTGGCTTTCGCCTATCCTGTCCTTCCTTCGCTTTCGTGACGATGTGCAAACAAAGAACTTTAAGATAAAGTTTGCCACAGTTGGCTGTTGGGAATCGAACCCGCGTCGCGACCTTACTTCATTCGCCTTTAAGGCAAAGTTTGTAGTCAAAAAAACCGTCACTCTTGGTCTATTGAGAGTCTTTATGTCCCCTATAATGATCATCTTGTTACGTCACTGAACCTACGTATATGGCTAGGTCAATTGAAATCAAAACCTACATACATTTTTTTAACAATACGAAAATAATAAGACAGAGTATAAATGGTATTTGTTCTTCATTAAAGAATTGAAGAAACAGTCGCGGATATCAGGGTACGCGAAGGATAAGCAACGCCGAGGGGTTCATGCATTTGGACGGGTGACATTGGACTCTTTGAAAAAAGATCTGCTGTGAGGTTTGATAGAGGAACTGTAACAAAGGAGGTCTTATCGAACCCACGACTCGAACCCGCGTCGCGACCTTACTTCATTCACCTTTAAAGCAAAGTTTGTAGTCAGAATACCGTCACTCTTGGTCTATTGGGAGTCTTTATGTCCCCTATAATGACCATATTTATTACGTCACTGAACCTACGTATATGGCTAGGTCAATTGAAATCAAAACCTACATACATTTTTTTAACAATACGAAAATAATAAGACAGAGAATAAATTGTATTTGTTCTTCATTAAAGAATTGAAGAAACAGTCGCGGATGTGGGGGTACGCGAAAGATAAGCAACGCCGAGGGGTTCATGCATTTGGACGGGTGACATTGGACTCTTTGAAAAACGATCTGTTGTGAGGTTTGATAGAGGAACTGTAACAAAGGAGGTCTTATCGAACCCACAACCTAGCGCGAGTGAAGAGATGAGAACTTTTGTAATTAATACCGTCACTCTTGGTCTATTGAGAGTCTTTATGTCCCCTATAATGATCATCTTGTTACGTCACTGAACCTAACGTATATGGCCAGGTCAATTGAAATCAAAACCTACATACATTTTTTTAACAATACGAAAATAATAAGACAGAGTATAAATTGTATTTGTTCTTCATTAAAGAATTGAAGAAACAGTCGCGGATATGAGGGTACGCGAAAGATAAGCAACGCCGAGGGGTTCATGCATTTGGACGCTGGACGGGTGACATTGGACTCTTTGAAAAAAGATCTGCTGTGAGGTTTGATAGAGGAACTGTAACAAAGGAGGTCTTATCGAACCCACAACCTAGCGCGAGTGAAGAGATGAGAACTTTTGTAATTTGCGCTACTTTCCAAGCTTATAAGTTATAAGGCAGACGCACACACGCACACCCTTGGAAGCTTACAAGGCAGGCGCGCTACCTTTCAAACTATTTAGGGTAGGCCCCCCTCGTAGTAAAATTTACTACTACGCCACTATTACAGGTTTTATGAATGAAGTCCCAAAACGGAAGTCGTTTCACAAAAAAAGCTTATAAGTTATAAGGCAGACGCACACACCCTTGGAAGCTTACAAGGCAGGCGCGCTACCTTCCAAGCTATTTAGGGTAGGCCCCCCCTCGTAGTAAAACTTACTACTACGCCACTATTACAGGTTTTATGAATGAAGTCCCAAAACGGAAGTCGTTTCACAAAAAACTAGGTAGGTATTCCTCCACTGTCCTCGAGTAGGTAAAAGAGGGGTGAGGGGTACACTTGTAACGTAGGAAGTTGAGTGGGATTTTTCGCGTTCTCTCGCACGAATGGGAAGCGGGATTTTTTCAACTGTGGGATTTTTCCCACATGATAGTGATGATCTCCATTGGTCGATTTGGTATTAGTTCCAGGTTTTGAATGTTTTTTGGTGTTATCGCGCGACCATCTTATTCGGATACCTATTTAGATGTGGAACTACGGTTTGGTAGTTTTCTGACCGCAAAACCTGATCAGGTGTGACCGTTGAAAACACACGTGTGGGATTTTTCGCGTTCTCTCGCATGAATGGGAAGCGGGATTTTTTCAACTGTGGGATTTTTCCCACATGATAGTGATGATCTCCATTGGTCGATTTGGTTTTGGTATTAGTTCCAGGTTTTATGTTTCGAACAAAGAAGAAGAAGATGAAAAAAAATCACGTATTTTTTAACGCCATGATAAAAGAGAAGTTGATTTCTCTCGAATAAAACTTTTTTACTAAAAAAAAAACTAAGTTGATAAAGGGGGGAACCGTAACAGCGAAAGTCGTCCCGCAAAACAAGAGAAAATAAATTTAAGGAAAACAGGATAACAGAAAGGAAGCCGTTTCTAGAACGAAATTTATCCCTTTAAGATGAAGTCCGCCCTGGGCTGCAATGGAACCCGCGACCTAGCGCTTACAAGGCTGACACGCTACCCTACCCTCCAAGTTCTAACTAACTTATGTAACCAGGCAAGACCTTGACCCAGAAGAGGTGGTAACATACTTTTTTTTTAATTTCCCTTACATAAAGGAAGGAAAGTAAAATTTTCAATGGTCAGTTTTTAGTGCCAAAACACGTTTTTAACTCCCTAGAGCCTAAATCCAATGTTTTTTTGGTGTTATCGCGCGACCATCTTATTCGGATACCTATTTATGTGGAACTACGGTTTGGTAGTTTTCTGACCGCAAAACCTGATCAGGTGTGACCGTAGAAAACACACTGTGGTAAATGTGCCGTAAAACGCGATAATACACACTCTCGGTAGGTACCTACCTATAAGATTTTACCCTGATTACTTTCACTCCTCTGTTACGGTATTTCATTTTGTCAACACTTCTAGTCTGTAAGTTACTTTCTAAAGTTAAGCACACACTTGTACACAATCTCATGCGAATATTCTCTTGTAAGGCTGAGGTGCCATTAGATCAGGTTTCTAGGTTTACAATATTATTGACTTTTATTTCATTCGTTTTTTTCTATAATTTTTTGATTCTTCACAAATGTCCTGAAAACAGAAACATAAACAAAATCTATTTTTATTTTTTATTTCCTTTTAGTGTTTTGCCATGTGAAAGGCAGCCACCTCCTAAAATCCAGATCTTTTGTTAAATTTACCAGTTAGTTATCGTTCATTCAATTTGTTTTACATTAAGCAAAACAGTCTCTAGTGCAATATTATAATTATTTCACAACACAGGGTATTGTTTCAAAAAAGAAATCACAATTCATATCGGCAAAGTTTCTCATGGCACACATCTATCATTACAGAAAAGAGAAACTTTTACTCCAAACTTTGTGATGAGTTCCAGCTAATGTTGTGAGTGTTTCACTGTTAAATATTCTCAAGTGATGTAATTTTGTGTGAATTTATATTTCTCCACAAATCATTAATCTGAAGTGTGAATTATTCTCACTATTGTCCATTCTCTCAAAGAAAAAAATGTTTCCAAATGTTTTTGTTTCATTGTAAGACCAGCTCTGTATGAAGAGAAGACGGAAAAAGTTCCCTTGAGATCACCACACTTGAAGTGTGAATTATTCTCACTATTGTCCATTCTCTCGAAGAAAAAATGTTTCCAAATGTTTTTGTTTCATTGTAAGACCAGCTCTGTATGAAGAGAAGACGGAAAAAGTTCCCTTGAGATCACCACACTAATCTTGAGTTAATCGCACAACAAACCTTAATATGTTGTTTAGTAATAAAATCTAGCATAATTAAAATGTGTAAAATAAACTGTGATGATTTCTCTTTTATCTACAAAATGAATCTTTTTGTAACCGCAACTTTTTCTGTGAATAATGGTGTTCATACAAATGTTTGATTAGTTTTTGTTAATTATTACCTTTCCTTATAGTTTTAAGTAAAATGACCTTTTGCTGATAGTGATGTGTGTTTTTATAATTGAACAGTTGACAAGTTTGTGACACATAAGGAAACTTGTTGGATTTAACTCCCAGGATAAGTGTGAATAGAGGAAAGTGGACAACTATGGATGCGGAGGATAGCAATGAGAGTATGGATGTGGCATTGAGAACAGAGGAGAGGATCAAAATCAAAGTTGGTAAGTTTAAATAGAAAGTCATGTCATGTTTCTTTTGGGATCTGGGTATAGGGGTTTGAAATGTTTGGGATTCTTATTTACCTATTAATTTCTGTTACCTACATTCTTAGGTACCTATCTACTTAATTTAAACCAGCCTGTATATGTATATACATAAGTATAGTTGAGTCAACCAGAAAACTGAGAAACAGTAGATAGGTAGAAAAAAATGGCACTTGCACTGAATATCTTGGCAGGTACAATAACTAGCTACTTAACTAATCTAACTATCAATGATGTCCTTAATACAGTGAAACCTGATGACAAAAACTCCTTTAAGGCCAGCCACTCACTGTCAGGTAAACCTGACAGTTACAACTGATCAGATCTACCTAATATCTGATGAGGACACACACTATCAGGTAGATCTGACAGGTACAGCTAAAAAGGCCTGCCTGCCAGGTCTACCTGATACCTGATGAGTACACACACTACATACCAGGAAGACCTGATAGGTACAGCTGAAAAGGTCTCTTAATTTAAACCAGCCTGTATAAGTATAGTTGAGTCAACCAGAAAACTGAGAAACAGTACTTAGATAGGTAGAAAAAAAATGGCACTTGCACTGAATATCTTGGCAGGTACAATAACTAGCTAACTAGGTAATTTAACTATCAATGATGTCCTTAATACAGTGAAACCTGATGACAGAAACTCCTTTAAGGCCAGCCACTCACTGTCAGGTTTACCTGATCAGATCTACCTGATATCTGATGAGGACACACACTATCAGGTAGATCTGACAGGTACAGCTGAAAAGGCCTGCCTGCCAGGAGTGCCAGGTCTACCTGATACCTGATGAGTACTTACACACACTACATACCAGGAAGACCTGATAGGTACAGCTGAAAAGGTCTGCCTGATACCTACCTAGTGAGTGGCTAGCCTTATGTCTAGCAAATACACCTATACTTGCTGGTCCTTGCTGGTTCAGTCCTATGCTGGTAGTATAAACAAGGTATATTCTATTCTATACTTCTACCTATGATTAGTATGGATGGACTTTAGGTTTTAGAAAAGTTTGATAGACAGAACTGAAACAACAGGGGTCTTGTCCCAAAAGCAAAGAGCAGAAATACAGGATAGGAAAAGATCATTGAAATTTTAAATATTCAGACATTCAGTATCAATTCTTGACATCTTTGATTGAACAGAGTATAGAGGTCTGAAGTAATATGTCTAGCTCCTTACCTTACCTAAGTACTGAATAGGTAATATCAATTTGCTTGACATCTCTGATAGAACAGAGTATAGAGGTCTGGAGACTTATGTCTACCTCATACACCTTACCTGTACTCCTATACCTAGGATTAGTATGAATGGGATTTACTTAGAACCCACAGTGGCATGAATGGTAATGGTCCAGTCCACTGAATGACTCATCCAATCATCAAACATCATGTGATTTTTACAAACACCAAAGATTTTTTTCAAGAGGTGTTTGAAAAAGAAAACTTTAACTGGTGTTTGATAAAGGGAACTTTAACTGCCAAGGTCTTATCGTCCCAAAGCAAATAGTGAAGGAAGTCAGGATAGAGAGCCATCAGTGGTTTCAAGAGCAAACCTTATGTGTTTAGGATAAAATTCGCCCCGGGCGGGAATCGAACCCGTGACTTAGAGCTTACAAGGCAGATGTGCTACCCTCCAAGCTAACTAGGCTGGCAAGTGGCACACCAAGAATAAATGCAAATGCACTCATTCGAAAACACTTCAACCCTTCTGGGAATAGAACCGATTTTTTTGTAAAGTTCAAACTTTAGATCCCTACCCAGAGGAAGAACATGTTGTGTAAGTAAGGCCAGCCACTCACTATCAGGTAGACCTGACAGATACAGCTGAAAAGGTCCGCCTGTCAGGTCTATCTGATACTTACGTGATGAGCACACACACTATCAGGTAGGCCTGATAGGTGGACCTGATCAGGTAGGCCTGACAGGTACACCTTATCAGGTCTACCTAATAGTGAGTGGCTGGCCTAAGAATATTCTTGGTACAGTTTAGTACAGTGCGAGGTAGCGATCGAACAAAGACCTGAATCTTTCTCAAAGATGATTCATAAATACCGTAAAAAAGGAAAAGAAATTACTCATAGGCGATTGTTTCTCGGTTTCTGTCGGTTATTTCTACGTATAGATAGGGTACGTGGATTACCTAGGTCCTATGCATTATCAAGCGCGCGCAAACGTCAAGAGTTCGCAGCATTAATTTTTTAACACGAAGTGTTTTTTGGGGGGTACCTGTATCAATAAATATGTACAGTCAAACCTGTATAAGAGAGACTGAACCCATAAAAAAAATACAGGAGACCTTGTTTAGACTGCTGGGGTAAAGGGACTTTTTAGTCCTGTTCGGGCAGGATAAACAAAGTATAGGTACTTTACAGGAGACCTTGTTTAGACTGCTGGGGTAAAGGGACTTTTTAGTCCTGTTCGGGCAGGATAAACAAAGTATAGGTACTTAACTACTCTTTTCTATTCTTCTTACAAGGGACAAGACAATGCGTCCCCCCCTGTTAGAGTACCTATGTGTTCCTACCTTTTCTTGAATCTTAATGCCAGGGCCCAGGATCATAAACTGATTTCGCCAGCCTAGCTAGTTTGGAGGGTGGTGCGTCTGCCTTGTAAGCGCTAGGCCGCGAGTTCGTTTCCCGTCCAGATTCGGATTTCATCCTAAACAGATAAGGTTCGTTCTCGGAGCGGCTGGCTTTTTCCTATCCTGTCTTCATTCTCTCTTTGCTTTCGGGACGATAAGACCTCAGCAGTTACAGTTCCCTCTATCAAACCTCTAAAAAAAAAAAAAAAAAAAAAAAAAAAAATGCTGGAGTTGTTTTTATACATAATTGGGAAAAGCATAGAGGAAGCAATAAGATTAGGGCGATTTCTCTAGGTACTCTCACCACAAAGTTCCAAGTAAGTATACCTAGCTACCTACCTCGGGTAAAGATCTAGAAAATGATAATCCCTTTTGGAGAGTTCGCAGAGATAAGTAAACAATTATGTATATTATTAGTACCTATTCATACTTTATCTTACTTAAGTACTAGATTGGTAAGATGGTAAGTGTACTTGTATAACAGGTAAGTATACGAGAATTAAATGACATTTTTGGTTTGCCAACACTCACACTTAACTTACACTTTTTATAGGACTTAAATGTTATCTGTTTCGCATTTTCTTTTTTGTTTATGTTCTAATTGACAAGGTCGCGGAGTTTGCGAATGATACAGGGTGTCTACCAGACTGGAAAACCGGGAATTGTCAGGGAATTTCACGGAGACTGGAAAAGTCAGGGAATTGTCAGGGTAAATGTTATCTGTTTCGCATTTTCTTTTTTTTATGTTCTAATTGACAAGGTCGCGGAGTTCGCGAATGATACAGGGTGTCTACCAGACTGGAAAACCGGGAATTGTCAGGGAATTTCACGGAGACTGGAAAAGTCAGGGAATTGATGATTCTCATGAAAAATATAACTGTCCAAATGTATTTTTTTCGTAAAGATCGTCAAAAATAATAAATAA
>NW_007380613.1:0-3276 GCF_000475195.1 Diaphorina citri
AATGTGAAAAAAATTCCCCAAAAACCAGTTTTCTTGGATTTTTGGCTTTATGGTTTTCTGGACAAAATTTGCACCACCTTTTTCGTTTTCCTGGTAAAAAGACCTTTAATTTGATATATAGGTCGACCAGGTTTGGATAAGTCCTTCTATGGGGACTGACAGACAGACCGACACCGAAGCGAATACAATAGTCCGTCCACTATACCTTTTATTATTAGTAATAATAAAGGAGGACGGACTAAAAATCGAAAGTGGCCTATGACGAACAGATGCCATTAGTATTAAAGCAGAAGAAAATAAACAAGGAAATAGGAAATCTTAAGGAAAAAGGGAACCTAAATCATTTAGGAACGACTGTGTATTCGGTCCTAGGTATCAAAAAAAAAGTAAAAATGTCCTAGGTAATGTAATCGACAATATTTTAGATGGTCAGTCTTTAGAGCCAAAACATATTTTGAAGTCTCTAGGTCACCCATCCTGATATTAAAACCCATAGGCGCCGGAATTAATTTTTTCTTTGAAATTTTATTTTTCTATGTTGTACCTGTCTTAAATGTGCTCACTGAGACCCTATATCGAAAAAAAATTGAAATCCGCCCACCGGTAGCCGAAATATGGCCCGTTACGTATACGTAACAGGAAGCACCAGAAGTACATTTGTTACCCAAAAATTTTGTGAGGACAAATAGTCTCTCGTACTTGGCACAGGGTTATACCCAGTATGAAACATGATTGCCACGAAACATCTCAGCTCATTAGCAGAAATGTTGGGGTCGGGTGAGTTGCAAAATAAGGCATAACGTTTCGTTTCAGCTCTTACCGTTCTCGAGATATTTTGTTTACAGACAGACACACGGACCAATGACTAAAACTTTGGATCTAGGCTCTAGAGACTTCAAAATATGTTTTGGCTCTAAAGACTGACCATCTAAAATATTGTCGATTACATTAAGTACCTAGGACATTTTTACTTTTTTTGATACCTAGGGCCGAATGCACAGTCGTTCCTAAATGATTTAGGTTCCCTATTTCCTATTTCCTGATACCTAGGGCCGAATGCACAGTCGTTCCTAAATGATTTAGGTTCCCTATTTCCTATTTCCTATAAGAAACATGATTGCCACGAAACATCTCAGCTCATTAGCAGAAATGTTGGGGTCGGGTGAGTTGCAAAATAAGGCATAACGTTTCGTTTCTTCAACTAACATGTTTACCATTTCGTCAGTCAAGAAGAGCTCAAAAGTATCTACTTACTACTATGGAAAGTTCTTTGTATCTATCATAATTAGGTTCAGGAAAATTTGGTGGCAATGATTGCTCCAGATTTGCCCCTTTAACCATTCCCTTTTATTTTTATTCTTTTTAGACGGTCTTTCCCTTTTCTTTTCAGCATTTTTAATTTTTTCAATATCCTGTAGAATTTTGATTGCTGCAGTCTCAGGCCTCGATCTTACAGTTGTAAGCTCATTTTCATCGTCTGGAAGAACCGGTGGCCGCTTCTTTAACCATTCTCTTTTATTTTTATTCTTTTTAGACGGTCTTTCCCTTTTCTTTTCAGCATTTTTAATTTTTTTAATATCCTGTAGAATTTTGATTGCTGCAGTCTCAGGCCTCGATCTTACAGTTGTAAGCTCATTTTCATCGTCTGGAAGAACCGGTGGCTCTGGGGTAGAAGACACCGATGGCGGCAAACTTTGATCGAAACTATCAGCACGTACAAGCGGAACACATTCAGCTGGAGCACTAAGTTGACGCCCCAACAAATTATCTAGAATACCTCCATCCTCGTCAGCTGAATCTTCATCAGTCAAGGCACTTGGAACCGGCGCGCGGCGGTTCAATATACACATCCCCATCTTTATCAAAAAGCAACAAGTCTATTGCTTAGCAACTGTAAGGTTGGGGCCCAAAGACAGCACTGCCAACTGATTTCGGTCGATAGAATTATCTCCCATGTATCAATCAAGGCACTTGGAACCGGCGCGCGGCGGTTCAATATACACATCCCCATCTTCATGAAAAAGCAACAAGTCTATTGCTCAGCAACTGTAAGGTTGGGGTTGGGGCCCAAAGACAGCACTGCCAACTGATTTCGGTCGATAGAATCATCTCCCATAATTGTCAGATGTAATGACACTGAAGAAAAAAAATCGTACTCAGTTGTATTTCCAGTGCCTGCTGTTACGTAACGCATTACTTTGCATTCCGCCCACGGCGGAAGTAAATAATATAGTGCCAAATGAAATAGACAGAAATGCGTGGTGATATGCAGCAGGTCCCAGCGGGTTCATCTGCAACCGATGTGGACGTGTGTGCAGATCCAAAGCCGGGCTTGTCAGTCACTCGAAGGCATGCCTGAGACAACCACCATTGGAGAGACGAGGCAATAAAACATTGTTTAAAACTAGCATACAAAATTTCATTGAGAAAAAAATGAACTTAAAAAGTTATTAACTTACTAAGTCGAAAAGAACGTCACTCACTTGGAATTTTTTTTTTAAAATTTTAAAACCAATATTAGGCGTAGTTCACTGCACTTCACAAGATAATGACTGGAATGATATTAATAGCTGAGGCCATGATATATGCAACGGTAGCAAGTTCATTCAGCAATTTACATCGTATGACCTTGATATAGCTACTCAAAGTACCCTCTTCCAGCGTTACGTATACGTAACAGCTGAAGTGTTATCTAAAACTTTCTCGCTTTGAGTTCAGAGCTCATTTGTGTGAGAAAATGTGAAAAAAAAAAAAAAAATCCCACAATTACTAATTTTAACTTTAAGTCACCCATCCATTTATTGGCCTTGCTCGGCGTAGTTTAACATAGGTGACGCTAAAACCGGTCTTAAAATAACGACTGAAGTGTTATCTAAAACTTTCTCGCTTTGAGTTACTTAACCTAGGTGACGCTAAAACCGGTCTTAAATTAACGACTGAAGTGTTATCTAAAACTTTCTCGCTTTGAGTTCATAGGTCGTCGCAACAAATTTCGAGATCAGAGCTCATTTGTGTGAGAAAATGTGAAAAAAATCCCCCTAAAACCAGTTTTTTTGGTTTTTAGTCCGTCCTTCCTTCTTTATTACAATAGTAATAACAAGCAGGGCCCGTCCCTCCGGGAATTTTTTAGCCCGTAGTTTATTCGATCATGGTTAAAGAAAATCAGTACTACAGGTTTAAGTGGGAAAAAGTAGAAAGTTGTGAACAAAATATCTCAACGGTTTGTCGTAGAGAAATGATGAAATTTGGTATGCTATCCCGGTATGGTCCAAGGAC
>NW_007380613.1:3642-14010 GCF_000475195.1 Diaphorina citri
AAGGCCAATAAATGGATGGGTGACTTAAAGTTAATTGAGTAATTGTGGGATTTTTTTTTCACATTTTCTCACACAATTGAGCTCTGATCTTGAAATTTGTCGCGACGACCTATGAACTCAAAGCGAGAAAGTTTTAGATAACACTTCAGTCGTGAATTTAAGACCGATTTTAGCGTTACCTATGTTAAGCTACGCCGAGGAAGGCCAATAAATGGATGGGTGACTTAAACGTTATAATGGGAATAAAGGGAGAATGGGCTCTAGTCTTGATTTTAAATCATTACATAAAAGTAAACCCAAAAAATCAAATCAAGAATAATAATAATAAACTGAATATTAAATAAAATAGGTAGGTACATAAATATTGATTTTCCTTAACCAAGATCGAAAAATTCCCGGAGGGACGGACCCTGCTTGTTTAGTCCGTCCTTCCTTTATTATTACAATAGTAATAAAAAGGTATAAGGGACGGACTACTGTATTCGCTTCGGTGTCTGTCACTCGGTTGGTCGGTCTGTCTGTCCCCATAGAAGGACTAATCCAAACCTGGTCGACCTATATATCAAATTAAAGGTCTTTAATGGTGGTGCAAGTTTTGTCCAGAAAACCATAAAGCCAAAAATCCAAAAAAAAAACTGGTTTTTGGGGGATTTTTTTCACATTTTCTCACACAAATGAGCTCTGATCTCGAAATTTGTCGCGACGACCTATGAACTCAAAGCGAGAAAGTTTTAGATAACACTTCAGCCGATCATTTAAGACCGGTTTTAGCGTTACCTATGTTAAGCTACGCCGAGAAAGGCCAATAAATGGATGGGTGACATTATATTGGGAATAAAGGGAGAACGGGCTCCAGTCTTGATTTTAAATCATTACATGAAAGTAAAATAAAAAAATCAAATCAAGAATAATAATAAACTGAAAATTAAACAAATTATGTAGGTACATAGATAGGTACTGATTTTCTCTAATCACTACGGGCTAAAAATTCCCGGAGGGACGGACACAGCTTGTTTTTCTTTCATTAAATCTAGAAAGGAACTGCACAAGTTTGTATACCTATACATTTTTGGTAGAGAAGGATTTTTTTTTTTTTTTACTTTCTATTTTTTGATTGAATAATTGCATTTGCCGATGTTATGAAATGGCGCTTGCTTTTCTATAGATGCAAAATTTGTCAAAAGCAGGAACTTAAAGAGAATGGGATAGTAGAGAGACTTCAGTATTTTCATGTTTGTTCTGATTCGATGACTTTGGGATTTCTAAGAGAGATGATTACCTATAAAAATCTGTTTCATTACAAGGATACTAGCATAAGAAGTGACTGATGAATAACTTCACAACTGACTGATGACTAACCTCATAAGGACTGACAGACCTTGTCCCACTGGAGGACTAAAACCAGTTTTTTTCGTTTTTTGGTTTTATAGTTCTCTGGACAAAATTTGCACCACCATTTTCGTGATCCTGGTAAAAAGACCTTTAATTTGATATATAGGTCGACCAGGTTTGGATAAGTCCTTCTATGGGGACAGACAGACTGACGGACAGACAGACAGACACCGAAGCGAATACAATAGTCCGTCCACTATACCTTTTATTATTAGTAATAATAAAGGAAGGACGGACTAATGAAACATCACTACCTGGTTGTTCATGTTTGCATAGATAACTAACATACTAACAACATCAAGAATAATAATAAACTGAATATTAAACAAAATAGGTAGGTACATAAATACTGATTTTCTTTAACCAAGATCGAAAAATTCCCGGAGGGACGCGGGCCCCGCTTGTTGCTTTATGGTTTTCTGGACAAAATTTGTCTCACACAGGCCGACCAGGTTTGGATAAGTCCTTCTATGGGAACAGACAGAGTGACAGACAGACGACACCGAAGCGAATAAAATAGCCGATCCACTATACCTTTTTACTTTCTACAGTATAGCGAGCTATACCTACTAGTTATGAAAGTATTGCAATCGGTCCAAATTTTATCAACAAGCTGGGTCCGTCCCTCCGGGAATTTTTTAGCCCGTAGTTTATTCGATCGTGATTAGAGAAAATCAGTACCTATGTACCTACCTAATTTGTTTAATATTCAGTTTATTATCATTCTTGATTTGATTTTACGTTCATGTAATGATTTAAAATCAAGACTAGAGCCCGTTCTCCCTTATTCCCAATATAAGGTTCAAGTCACCCATCCATTTATCGGCCTTGCTCGGCGTAGCTTAACATATCTGACGCTAAAACCGGTCTTAAATGATCGACTGAAATGTTATCTAAAACTTTCTCGCTTTGAGTTCATAGGTCGTCGCGACAAAGTTCGAGATCAGAGCTCATTTGTGTGAGAAAATGTGAAAAAAAAAATCCCACAATTACTCAATTAACTTTAAGTCACCCATCCATTTATTGGCTTTGCTCGGCGTAGCTTAACATAGGTGACGCTAAAACCGGTCTGAAATGATCGACTGAAGTGTTATCTAAAACTTTCTCGCTCTGAGTTCATAGGTCGTCGCGACAAATTTCAAGATCAGAGCTCATTTATGTGAGAAAATGTAAAAAAAATCCCCCAAAAACCAGTTTTTTTGGATTTTCGGCTTTATGGTTTTCTGGACAAAATTTGCACCACCATTTTCATGATCCTGGTAAAAAGACCTTTAATTTGATATACAGGTCGACCAGGTTTGGATAAGTCCTTCTATGGGGACAGACAGACAGACAGACAGACAGACAGACAGACAGACAGACAGACAGACAGACAGACAGACAGACAGACAGACAGACAGACAGACAGACAGACAGACAGACAGACAGACAGACAGACAGACAGACAGACAGACAGACAGACAGACAGACAGACAGACAGACAGACAGACAGACAGACAGACAGACAGACAGACAGACAGACAGACAGACAGACAGACAGACAGACAGACAGACAGACAGACAGACAGACAGACAGACAGACAGACAGACAGACAGACAGACAGACAGACAGACAGACAGACAGACAGACAGACCGACAGACCGACCGACAGACGACACCGAAGCGAATACAATAGTCCGTCCACTATACCTTTTATTATTAGTAATAATAAAGGAAGGACGGACTAAAAAATCGGGGGCCACAAAGTGAGTTAAAACTCGGTTTCTCTCTTCGATTTCGGGACGATAAGACCTCCGTTGTTACAGTTTCCTCCATCATTTATTTTATTTTTTTTACTTTCTATTACCCTTACTTTTAGAACTGTCCGACATACAGTTGAGAAGTTGCGGGTTCGATACTCCCCTGTGTCAACAAATTTCCCTTTTATTACATTTTTTTTTTTTTTACTTTCTATTTCTTTTCAAATACCTACGTATTCTGCAAATGTAATAGAAAGTCGTGTGATGTTCACAGATTTTTATTGGTAAAATGGCCTTCAGCCTACCTATACAGCCAAAGGAGGTACATACACTTAAGTGAAAAGGAAACTCCCATAAAACAAGTCCCGCATTAGGCATAAAAACTATTATCCTTTACCTATTACCACCCGACTCTACCACATATTGGTCGATAGTTAGGTATAATAATCGACACCGGACGATAATCAACTATACCTTCTTCCCGCACAAAAGACGGATAACCCCGCTCCCTAGGGACATAAATTTCAAAGACTGGTGTCACTGTAATGTAGGAGGGTGAAACAATGAAACATGTGATTACGATTAATTGGGTATAGTATCCAACAATGCTCAGAGATAACAACTGCTTGTACCTAAACCTAACACGGGAAAGGGATTTTTTATTTATGTGTGGCACATTGCAGAACTACTCAAGATACCAGGCATGGACCGAAACGATTTTAATATTTTTAATAATAAATGATATCTTATATGAGGGCGGGGCAACGGGAGAAATATTTTATTCAACCCCAGATCTACAGCACCTATATTAAATCCCGAGGCTTATAGTCCTAATGTTAACTATGTATGTACCTATGTGCTCTTGATCACACAGCCATAGAGGTGGGTTTGTTCCGCTGAGATATACCTGACGTATCGTACATACTTATTCGTAGTTCTGTTCTACTACTTAGGTGCCTACTGCCTACCTATT
This sequence comes from Diaphorina citri, assembly GCF_000475195.1. Classification (NCBI taxonomy): domain Eukaryota; kingdom Metazoa; phylum Arthropoda; class Insecta; order Hemiptera; family Psyllidae; genus Diaphorina; species Diaphorina citri. The sequence continues at coordinate 7,748 of NW_007380613.1, forward strand.
CTTCTTACCTTCGTTTGTCATAATTTGCAATAATCAGGTAAAATAAATAGGTAGGTACGGTACCTATTTATTTTATTAAATGTGATGTATTTATTAATTTGTTAGATGCCATAAAAAATCACTTCTAAAATTGTCGAACCTAGCAGGGTTCCCATGGCTACTGCCAAGTTTCCCGGCTGAAAAGTGAGGGATATAATAATGTAGCAGTAACTGCTATACTGTTGTTTCATTCCTACGAAATAAAAACGGTGGTAAAACACTCAATAAAAAAAAAAAAATAAATAAAATAAAATAAAAATCCTTTGAGTGGCAATGGCAAGGGGTTTTTTTTCTCTTCTATGTATAAATAGGTACCTAGGTACTTATTTATTATTATTAACTTACATTGGATACGTGTTTCCCGCCGTTGGACAATACAGCTGATGAAATTTCTTAATACATGGAGGACCCCGGATGAAATCTCCCTTCACTTCATAGCCGAGAGCTAACTATCGTAATAATAAAGGAAGGACGGGCTAAAAATGAATATTTGTGTGTTTGTTCGAACTTTATGCCTGCCCAAACCGCTCATCAGATTGCTATGAAACTTTGTCAACTTATTGCTTGCACTCCCGTGAAGGTTATAGGCTATTTTCCGGTTCGTTTTTGTTAAACTATACGCCGAGCGAGACCACTAAATGGGTGAGTGACATGAAGTTTATAGAGTAAAAATTAGTTCCATAAGAAATACACAGGAAGCAGAGACTGCGGGAGAGAAATGTTCCGCTCTCGACTAACATTTTGAGTTTCGTTTATGTTTTTAGTTCGATAACTATGCAGTTATTAGGGAGCGCGCAGCGCGATTGTATTTTTTATTATGTTCTACAAGTTCGGCCATGCCTCAGGATGAACTAGCGGAAATCCGAAGCGAAGCAACGGGTTTCGGCTAGTACCTTATATTAATGCTATTGAAATTTAATAAAGGAAGGACGGACTAAAAATGAATATTTGTGTGTGTGTGTGTGTGTGTGTGTGTGTGTGTGTGTGTGTGTGTGTGTGTGTGTGTGTGTGTGTGTGTGTGTGTGTGTGGTGTGTGTGTTCGAACTTTATGCCTGGCAAAACCTCTCATCCGATTGCTATGAAACTTTGTGAACTTATGCTTGCACTCCCGTGAAGGTTATAGGCTATTTTCCGGTTCGTTATTGTTAAGCTACGTCGAGCAAGACCACTAAATGGATGAGTGACATGAACGGCCATGCCTTAAGGATTTCGGCTAGTATGTAATAAAAAATAGGGGTTCTCACATAAAAATCCAATGTTGGCACCCACTTCGCGGACTTCGCGAAATTTTTCCCGCATCGCGATATTGCCAAAATATCCGCATCAAAAATCAAAGAATTACGTTTTTTTTGCACTTTCAAACAGGCTCCGAAAAAAACAATCTAAGCATAAATTCTGGAACACCCTGTATATAAATATCAAAATGAGTTTTCATAGCGAATAGCTTCCTAGTGACCCAAAAGACCCAAAAAACACAACCCCAACCCAAAGTTGTGACTTTCGATAGAAATGAATAGCTCACCCCTAAAGGGGATTTAGCTAAAAATCCCAGACGGAGTCGTTTGTAGTTTTCCCTCTACAACTACTTGAAAATTGCTACTTTCTATGTGGCGTATAATATCTCTAGAAGCGCGGTTAATCAAACCTTCTTGACATGGCGGGGTTGAGCGCTGCCGCGCTCCTTAATGATTTGATAACGTTATTTCAGCTTTGGTTCAGATTGCATTTGATCTTCATACGGATAACCTCCAGGACAAAATTCAAATCAGCTTAAACATTCTGCTTCTCATTTTGAAACACGGGACTCGGTATTCCACTGTTGCTTTGCATTTGAAGAAAAAGTAAGTTGAATGAAGATTCAAACGTGCTGAACATCTATACAGGGTGTGAGAAAAACACTGATAACGGCTCAGGGTAGGTAGATCTCATCATTTCCAACAAAGTTCTTTGGGTCATTTTCCTTCGGCTTCGTTTCCGAGAAAAGTCCAAAAAACCAAATTTTAAAAAATCACAGACCTTGTGTCAGTTTTTAGGTCATAAGTCATAACTTTTTCGTTTTAATCAATAAACTCTTTTGTTAAACACCGCGACCCAGAGCACAAAATTTTGATCTGAATACACCTGAGATTTCCAAAGTTGAGTTTTGATATGTTTTTTAAGCTCGAAATAATTTACGTTGTCATGTCCGATTTTTACGGTTTTGTCCGAGGAAATTTTGGAGAAGAGGTCTCCATCTTTCAGGAAAACTTGCGCTTTATTCAAGGATCAGAATGAGACCTTTTTTGCCTTTTTAACTCACGTTCTTCCCGGAGAAATAACCACTTGACTACCTGTAAAACACTCTTGATGCTAGAAAACTAATGTGGTGAATGACAGATGCGCTCAAAATTGGATTAAAAAGGTTCTTCGAACCAGAATTTCGACTTGAAAAAGTATTCATTTGCGCTTTTTTTAAACAAGCTGGGTCCGTCCCTCTGGGATTTTTTTTTTTATTACCTATGTACCTACCTATTTTTACTTTCTATTACCCTTACGTATAGGGAACCTACCTATACGAAATCTCATTAACATGCGCCTCTTGTATGCATGTAGAGATAAACATAACACCATCTCTTTCATTGTCAATTATGTGCATGTATAGAGCTAGGTACTTTACTGTTACTTATCGCGGTAGTAAACACTTAGATATCGCACTGGAAAAACTCACTGACTAACACTGTACTAATCGCTTACTATATCGCTGACCAACACGGACTTATCGCACAAACTATCGCTTACACAAGACTGACTTATCGCTTACTATCGCTTACACAAGACTAACTGACAGGTGGGTACCTACTCTCAATTTATAGCTCCCCGAGAGAGTGAGTATCTTGCATTAACAGTCCAACAAGGGTTTTTAATGGCTCTGTTTCTTGCATAGATCATGTTTTTTATTCCGGTGATACATTAAATAATATCAAAAGTTGTATCTGCCAAATCAGCATCACAGATCATTATGGTACTGGATTACATATCATAACAAACAATAATAATAACAACAGGGAAAAAACAAATAATAATAAAGAAATAAAAATTACAGATTTTGAAAAATTCAACAATATACTAGAATCTGAAACATGGCAAGATTTATTATTATTATTATTATTATTATTATTATTATTATTATTATTATTATTATTATTATTATTATTATTATTATTATTATTATTATTATTATTATTATTATTATTATTATTATTATTATTATTATTATTATTATTATTATTATTATTATTATTATTATTATTATTATTATTATTATTATTATTATTATTATTATTATTATTATTATTATTATTATTATTATTATTATTATTATTATTATTATTATTATTATTATTATTATTATTATTATTATTATTATTATTATTATTATTATTATTATTATTATTATTAGAAGAAGAAGAAGAAGAAGAAGAAGAAGAAGAAGAAGAAGAAGAAGAAGAAGAAGAAGAAGAGATATCAATTTTCCCTTACAGGTGAAGCATAGAACTCAGCATTGAGCTTGAACTTAAAAGAATTGAAAGTTGCAACTGTTCGTAATTCCATTGACAAATTATTCCAACCGCGGACACTTTGCACAGTGTAAGAATTACCAATGAAGTTGGTTTTGTGAAGTGGAATGGACAATAAGCCCCTGTTTTCTGTCCTAACTACACAATCTCGGCCACCCAAGACAGAGAAGAATTCCCTCAGATACGACGGTATACCCTGATTGAGAATACGCCAAAGAAGTCTGAGCATATGAATTTTTCGTCGTTCTTCCAAAGTTAACCATCGCAAGGATTCTCTACAGTGGGAAACATGGTCATACTTGCGTAATCCATAAACAAATCGAACACAAGCATTCTGTATTTTCTGCAGTTTGAAACTTAATTCACTGGTTATACTTTGATAAACTATATCAGCATACTCAATTATAGGGAATATTAGTGTTGTGCAGAGAAGTTTCTTTATTTTCAATGGAAGCAACCTCTTTAACGTTTAACGTGTTCAGTGCATGAAGTGAACTAAAACTCCTCTGACAGACGGATTGGATATGAGGAGCCCATGACAAAGTGGAATCAATAATAACACCAAGATTCTTTACAGTATCAGTAAAGGGAATGACAGTTCCATCAAATATCAAGTTCTCCATATGCTGTTCAAAACGACATAAAAGCTTATTCGAACCCAAAATGATTGCTTGGAACTTTTTGGGATTTGGGATTATGCCAAATGCTTTCGTCCAGCCCAGAAGTAGTCTCAAATCGTCATTTAAAGCTCGAATTGTAGGATTCAGATCATCCAGTGATGTATGGATGTATAACTGCAAGTCGTCGGCATACATGTGCAATGAACAATGTTTAAAAATACCGGTAATAGGGTTAATGAACAATGAAAACAAAAGAGGACCGAGCACACTGCCCTGAGGCACACCCGCAATAACATCCTGGAAGTCAGAAAAACGATCACCACTTCTCACACATTGCCTTCTCTGAGTAAGATACGATCTAAACCATGATACTGCCGAATCAGAAAAGTTATATGAAGAACCTAACCGTTTCAAAAGGATGTCATGGTCAACCGAATCAAATGCCTTGCTGAAATCCAATAGGAGCAACACGGTTACCTGCCTTTTGTCCATAGCTAGCCGTACATCTTCAGTGACCTTGAGAAGTGCCGTAGACGTGCTATGTCCTGGATGGAAACCGGACTGAAATGGACTCAAAAGATTGTGAGTATTTAAAAAACAACCAATTTGGGAGTGAACTATTCGCTCAAAAACTTTTGAAAACACAGGAAGAATAGAGATAGGACGATAGTCTGTCAATGTTTTGGGTTGAAGGATTTTGGGGAGCGGCACAACTATCGATTCCTTCCAAGACCGTGGAAATACATTGTTCGATAATGCATAATTGAAAATGTGCGTCAACGGAGAAACGACATGAGAAGAGATCAACATAACAAACTTGAGTACAATATTGTCATTCCCAACAGCGTTCGACTTAATACTGGTCAATGCCTTCATCACCTCATCCTCAGTACATTGGCTGTAAACAAAAGACTCACAATCAGGAGAAGGCTGAGATTCAATTATATCCAATGAATGTAATTTGATATCCGGACTTAGAACGATAGGCGGTTTAACAAAGTGATTATTTAATTCATTGACATCAATCAATAGAGTGTCACTCCGCGATTCAGAGTCTTCACCCACACCCAACGACTTCAAATAGTGCCAAGTATTTGCCGAATGACCATCCTCAACATTATGGGCAATGTCCTCCCTCCTACTATCTCTGCAAAGACGATTGCATTCATTCCTGAGCCTCCTATATCTGTCCCAGTGTTGACGAGACCTGGTGCGACGGAAAGCAGCATGCGCACGATCACGACGCTTCATTGTTCGTTTGATGACATCAGTGAACCAAGGTGCAGGTGGACGCCGAACCCGCGAAGTTTTCAAAGGGACATGTTTGTCGAACAAGGAGCTAATTATATTGGTAAGAATATCAACCTTTTCATCTACGCAGTTTCGACGCCTGACAGCACCCCAATCCTGCACACGAGCCTCATCACGCAACAGCTCAACATTCAAATTCCTGTAATCACGATATTGCACAATTTTATGCTTTGACTTCGGACAACGCAAATCGTAAGACAAATGAACAAGATCATGGTTCGAGAAACCGGGCGCACCAACATTATGAAAATCCTTAACCTTACGAGGAGCTATGACCAACATCAAATCTAACAAGGAGCTACATGCAGGAATATGATAGGTAGCTGAGGTCGGCAAGATACTCAAATTAACTGAAGACACAACATTCCTGAAATTAGTTACCGCCGAATCATTTTTTAGTAGATTACAATTAAAATCTCCCATGATCATAATATCATTATAATGAGGGACGAAATCCATGAGCAGAGTTTCAAAGTCATCAAGGAATGGTGTCGAGGGAGGCCTGTAAACAACACCCAAAAGAAACTTAGAACCGGAACACCAAACTTCCATGAAGAGGTACTCCATACCTGGAATACTTCCATTTGAAGTCTTCAAGACGTTGTGCTGAAAAGAATCTCTCAGATAGATCGCCACGCCACCACCAACCGAATACACCCTATCCTGGCGAATACAATTGAAACCTGGAAGCTTTACTCGTGTTTTGGGAATCGAGGGTTTCAGCCATGTTTCAGAC
>NW_007380613.1:16786-31747 GCF_000475195.1 Diaphorina citri
TGACTTTTAGTTTTACAAATTTAATATATCTAACCTTAACACAGCCGCTTGTGTAACCTACGTTTCTATAAAACTCAGGGACGATATTAGATTTCATGGGCGAAGCCAAGGGAGCGCGAAGCGCGACCTTGGCTCATGCTCACCCCGCGAAGCTCCCGGGAGCGCGCAGCGCGATCGTTACCAAGGGACCGCAAAGCGCGACCCCATGCACACCCCGCGAAGCCCCCGGGAGCGCGCAGCGCGACCGTAAACAAGGGAGCGCAAAGCGCGACCCCATGCACAACCCCGCGAAGCTCCGGGAGCGCGCAGCGCGACCGTATACGCAACTCCGCGTAGCGAACACGCGAAGCCCCCGGGGGGTCGAGCACGAAGTGCGAGTTTTATCTATACGCGTATTTCGGGTTTTACCCCATTCTCAAGATGATATTTAATTAAGGTTGCAATTAAATATCATCTTGAGAATTAATTCGGGGTAACACCCGAAATACGTGTAAAGATAAAATATATTACATTTGTAAAACTAAAAGTCAAGAGTTTTTTTTATTTATTAAGTTATTGAAAGTTTTACCAAGTATTATTTTGGTCTTATTATAAAGCTTTTTTTTTACCAAATAAAATGTACGAAATAACAATGATCCTATTTGTTTAATTATTTTTGTTATTTTAAAACTGTTTTAATTGTTTTGTACCTAATAAAATAAAAATATCATGTCGAAATTATATTTGTAAAAGTTATTATTTATTTATTTATTTATTTTTCTCATCAGAATTTATTAATAGCCTGGATTTGGGTAGGATTGCGGCATTCTAAATCCAGCGTATGCGCGCGCATTTACCTGGATCTAGCATTAAAATCAAGCCTGGATTCAAGCATTCAAAATCCAGCGTATGCGCTGGATGTAAGCGTGAATTAGGCTGGATGTAAGTGTGTGCTTTTTACGTCTACATCCAGTTGGAGGACATCCTGGAACAAGGGCACTTTCACGCTTAAATCCAACTATGTAGTAAGTGGATCTAGGCTTACAGACTGGATGTCATCCAACTTACACAGGTGAATTTGTAAGCTTGATTCGAGCCTTACATCCAATCGTGTGTGCTGACTGGGATAAATATGTAGGTACTGCTGTAACTGTAACACAAGCAGGTTAATATTAGGTGGCACCTATTCAAACAAACAAAGTACAACAAAATTAAACATAAAGAAAATACATTGTTTTGTATCTTACAGGTAATCATAATATCGAGAGAATTGAGAGGTATTCTGCTTCCTCATTTATGGATACTGTAATAAAAGTAACATAGCAAAAATGAAGATGTAAAAGTTTTCATTTTTATTCTCAATAATGACTCAATTTCTCAATCTAAGAAGCTCCCGTGGTGTCACCGTATTGGTTTTCTTCGCTGCAGGAGGTTTAGCTTTACCACTAGTGCCGGCGGGTTCAGGGGGTGGGGCGGAGGGTTGGGGTTCAGATCCTGACTGAGGAACATGTTCCAGCTTGGTGGCGACCACTTTCCGCTCTCTGTTGTTGACCACGAGCTTGATTATAACTTTTCCGTCTGACGTCCAACATTTCTCTTTTCCATGGACATCCCTTGCCTTGTTCAACACAGCCATCCTGTTTTTGGTGAGAAACTCGCAGATGGTGATGCGAGTGCCCTTGAGCAATTTCTTGCTCCCAAAAACCTGGTTACGATACCTATAGGAATAAAACTTCACTATGATTGGTCGAACATGGTCGGGATTCCTCTTCACACCTAGACGGTGACATCTCTCCACCACCTCCTCGGATAGATTGAGTTGTAGCTTGTTTTTGATGACATCCATCACCAACTCCAAGCAACCCTTCTCATCCTCTGCCCCATCTCCAGAACCATGGATACCTCTGAACAACAGACAGTTTCGACGACTATATTGATCGAGGTTTTCCTGTCGATCCTCCACTGTAGTCAGCCTACTGCTGATCTTACCAAGTTCCACATTGACAGCACTCTGGAACAATCCAAAAGCCTGTTCTAGTAATGAAAAAGACTTTTGTACATCCGGTTGGTCCTTCCTGGTAGGAGTCAACCGCTTGACACTTTCCATACCAGAACGAAACTCCTCCAACAAAGACTTGATCTGCCCAACGGTATTAGAATCCATAATGCTGTATGGCCACTTTCAGATTGAAATGTTTAAAGGATACACGCCAGACTTACTGTTTACAGGCTATTTGTTAGAAAGACATGCTTCATAAATTCATTTAATTATAGAGTATTAGATATTAGATATTAGTGCTTTATTTAGACTGTCGAATTAGGACATGTAGTCCCATTATCTCAACAGTTTAATATTGCACCACTTTATTTAGTTTAATATTGCACCACTTTATTTATATTGCACCACTTTATTTATAGAGTAAGCGTTGTGCTCGATATCACCAATGATCAAAGCGTCACTTTGAAAATTAATTATTTTAAAACAATTACGTTTTTAAAAAAGTAAACAACTGAGGGTAGAGTTTTACACTAATAGATAGAGAAAATTTTAAAAGAGTGTTTAAGAAAAGAACGAAATTTTTAGCACAAGTAACAAAGACAGAATTTAAAAAAAAAGGAAATAAACAAAAACAAATCGACCAGTCAAACCAACACTCAAACCAACACTCAACAACATAAACCAACACTCAACAACATAACACTCAAACCAACACTCAACAACATAACACTCAACAACATTTATACACAGAAGTAGATATAAACAAAAAATGCGAAATATTAACAAACAAAATAACAAACTATACAAAAGAATGCGAAACTATAATAAAAATTAAATCAAAATATAAGCCTATAAAACCTTGGATAACAATTGGTCTAGTCACTTCGATTCGTACTAGAGACAAATTAGCAATAAAAACAAAAAAACACCCAGAAAATATAAGATTACTAGAATATTATAAAAGATATAGAACCTGCCTAACAAAATTAATTAAAAGAGCTAGAGTATTACACTATAAAAATGAACTAGAGAAAATACCATCAAATGAACCTCGTAAAATGTGGCATATTTTACATGAAATCACAGAAAAGAAGAAAATTAAGCATAATAACATAAAATTCATTCAAATAGGTGATCGAAAAGTAAACTGCTTAGAAAATTCTCAGTTGGCAGCAAAGGAATTTAATAGAATATTTTCTAGTGTTGGAACAAATATAGCCCAATCTATTCCAACAAATTTACGTTACAATAATGAATTTCACTTTGTAGATAATAATAACGGACAAAGTATCAATAATAATGATAATAACAATAATTTACTATTTACAACTTTTGAAGAAGTAACACCAGATGAAATTTATAGATGTATTAAAAATCTCAACAATTATAAAAGTCCTGGATATGATGGTATCAATGTTAAAACATTGAAAAACATATATCCATATATCATATTTCCTTTGGTTCATATTATCAATGAAAGTTTCAAATTGGGGATATTTCCAAATATTTTTAAACTAGCTATTGTAACTCCAATACATAAAAACGGTAGCAAGTTAGACATATCTAATTACAGGCCCATTTCTGTAATAAGTATTTTCAGTAAAATATTAGAGAAATGTGTTAAAAAAAGATTAAACAAATTTTTAGAAGATAATAACATCTTGAGCGATTTACAGTTTGGATTTCGAAACTCTTTAAGCACAGAAGATGCTTTGTTGAATTTCACATCAAATATTTATAAAAATTTAGATAAAAATAAGAAAGTTTTAACAGCTTTTCTTGATGTAAAAAAGGCATTTGATTCAGTGAATCATGAACTGTTATTACAAGAACTTCATAAAATTGGAATTCGTGGATCTGCAATGGATTGGTTTAAAAGCTATCTACATAATAGGACACAAAAAGTAAAAATTAATAATGTTACAAGTACTGAAGAGTTTGTTCCTTCTTCGGTCCCACAAGGCAGTGTACTTGGTCCTATATTATTCAATATTTATTTGAGAACATTGCCTCGTGTTACCAAAGGAGATGTAACAATCTATGCAGATGATACAGCCGTGACATATATTGGTAATACATGGGATGAAATTCATGATACTGCAAATAACGATTTAAGTAATCTCTATAAATGGTTTTGTTCTATGTCTTTGGTTTTAAACATGTCCAAAACGAACTATCTTACTTTTTCATATAATGAAACAGGTCAACCATTAACATCCAATCTATCATTCTTGATTTGATTTTTTGTTTTTACTTTCATGTAATGATTTAAAATCAAGACTACTTAGAGCCCGTTCTCCCTTTATTTCCAATATAATGTTTAAGTCACCCATCCATTTATTGGCCTTTCTCGGCGTAGCTTAACATAGGTGACGCTAAAACCGGTCTTAAATGATCGACTGAAGTGTTATCTAAAACTTTCTCGCTTTGAGTTCATAGGTCGTCGCGACAAATTTTAAGATCAGAGCTCATTTATGTGAGAAAATGTGAAAAAAATCCCCCAAAAAACAGTTTTTTTGGTTTTTTGACTTTATGGTTTTCCGGATAACATTGTACACCACCATTTTCGTGTTCCTGGTAAAAAGACCTTTAATTTGATATATAGGTCGACCAGGTTTGGATAAGTCCTTCTATGGGGACAGACAGACAGACAGACAGACCGACCGACAGACAGACCGACAGACGACACCGAAGCGAATACAATAGTCCGTACCTTATACCATTTTATTACTATTGTAATAATGAAGGAAGGACGGACTAAAAACCTACCATGAGTAATCATTAAATCTAAGAGGTGGACGAACCACTCTTCCAATTCTTGTGGTGAGAGGAGATTCAGGATCTAGGTTCTGATGACTTAGATTTAACTACACCAGGAGTCCACAACAAATCTTCAGGACTTTTCTTAAAAAGAACTCTCTGGTTAGGAGTTAAAGATTCTAAATTCCTAGCATTTCTATTATAATAATCTTTTTGATTATTTCTATAAGCACCAAATTTATTTTTATTATATCTATGAATTTTAGGTTTCAAAAATTTAACATTGGTAGGAATTTTAGAATTAAGTTCTCTACTGTACAAAAGTTGAGATGGGGAAGGACAGAAGCTTTTAGGAGTATTTCTTAGATTCAGTAATGCTATGTATGGATCTGAACCATCATGCTTGCACTTAGAAAGCAAACGCTTTATAACTTTCACAGCAGCTTCTGCCTCTCCATTTGACTTAGGGTACCTGGGGCTAGAAGTAATATGTTTGAAATCAAAATCAGATACAAATTTTTTAAACTCAGAAGATGAAAATTGAGGTCCGTTATCACTGACTAGGATTTGAGGAATGCCATGTCGAGCAAAGATACTCTTCATGTGCAATATGACATTCTTGCTAGATGTGCCATTGCACTGGGCAATCTCAATAAACTTGCTGTAGTAATCCACTACCAACAAGTAATCCTTATTATCAAATTGAAATAAATCAGCACCCAGTTTGTACCAAGGAATCTGAGTGATCTCATGACTGAGTAACTCTTCCTTTGAATTATTGTTCTGATGCACAGAGCATGTAAAACAATTATTACAATAATCTTTTATTTGAGAATAGATGTTTGGCCAAAATATTTTGTCTCTAATACGATTGATGCAATACCGTGATCCTAGATGTCCCTCATGGACTTTCTGAAGAATCTCTTTTTGCATACTCTCCGGTATTATTACTGCATTTGAATCGTTCCCAAGAAGAACGGCCTATGTGATTTTTGCTACTTTTCAGGAGAGACATTTTAATACAGTGATGTGGAAATTTCTCCCAGAATTATGTTTTCTTGCACATAGGCCCTTTTACATGAAACCTTTCACTTCTTACTGTACTTAGAGGGATATTATAAAGAATATAAAGAAAAGTCTGTAAAGGATTCTGAATGTTAACAATGAACTTATTATTATTATTACTTTGCATGCAAAATTACAAGGACGGGACTTCTGAATTACTTAGTGAACTATTAGCATGCACTCATTGTTTAAATTTCAAAGTATCTCTGAAAGCAGGAAAGTACACTGTAATGTTACAAAACAAAATGTTGGGTAATCGGTTGACTTCCTAATTAGACAGTCAAAAATCACGCTCAACAGGTGTATCGCACGGGTCACACGGAACTGAAAGGGGACACCCTGTCCTAAGGCAAAATCATTACACATAGGCCGTTATTCTTCTGAAATTTTACTCAAATCTTCACGAAGTTGGTCGAAAAAAAAACGACTTCCGATTTTCTCCCCCCAAAACTGATTACTGCATTGAAACAAGGAGATCACAGAGGTCCCAACTAAAAAATAAAAAAAAATCGAAAATTTTCACATAGGCCGTTCTTCTTGGGAACGAAAATAGTCTTACGAATTTCTCTATAGAATATCTTGTTTTAGAAGATGTCCACAACTAGTTCAGGTCTAACCCGTTCAATATTTGGGCACTCGCGAGTGAAGTCCAGACATGCCCTTGATGTACATATAGGAGGTTGGAGACCGGAGGAGCTTCTTCTGATTGGTTTGCTGTTTACACGTGGTTGGAGTACTAGGGCTACTGCTGGTATTAATAAACTTGAAATAGCCTGTGATATTGTCAAGCCGATGCTGGGACGAGCTGTTGGAGCTGGACTTGGAGTTCTCGTACGTATTGGAGCAAGTGCTGGAGTTACTGCTGCTAGATGAGCTAGAGCTGTATCTCTCATTAGCAGGTGAGGTGTTCCAGGTGTAATCTTCTCTGTTATGTCTCTCAGAGGATTGTCGTTCGTGCTTCTGATGCTTCTGGTAGATTTTCAGCTTGTTGATAAGTTCCCGGAACATTCGAACGCCTTTCATGTTGTTGTTATTGTAGTCGATGGTTTCCTCATCCATGTCGTCGAGATAGACTTTGGAATGGTCATACTCGTTGCTACCATCAGCAAGCGTCACCACAACGTGAATGTTGGACGTGGGAGTCATTTGCATTTAGTTGAATATCACTGTTAGGAAAATAAATAGATCACACACAGGTGATAAGATTAGAGTTTATGTTTAGAAATGAATTTCAAACAATAGCAGACCAACTAACTAGAGTTGACTTTATTGTTCACAATGTTTAACTTGTTGATATCAATATCTTTGGCACTCAAGTTAACAAAAATATAGCTCGTTTATAAGGCACAAATTTCCAATATAGAAAGTTGTTAAAGGTCGGTGATTCCAAAATGGTATATTTTTTACAAAATCAAGTTTATTTAGTTAGTTTTTAGAATTATTAATTAATATTATAATGTTCAAAAGTACACGCAAATAGAAATCACTTGGGATAAATTGTTTTTAATAAGAAAGAAGTTAAAATGCAGTTATTATCGAACGTATTTAAATATTTATTATTTTAAAAAGCACAATTTTCAAGCACAAAAATTATTTTCGATTAAAAATATTTTTAGGAACGCGAACTTTTATCCAGAACGTATAGACTTTCTCGTTAATGCAAAACGTAAAAAATCCAAGGAGCATGTTTTTTCAAACTGAAGCAAACTTTCAACCGCCTTTTCCTTTTATACCCCCAGTTTCCTTTGAATTTCCCCGAGGAGCGTGTCCTCACGTGGAGATTTCACGTTGTCCATTTCATGACGCTTCCTTTCAATGCGTTTTTTTCGGTTGGATTTAAAAGCATGTACTGTATCGTGCCGAAGGATGTTTTTCCTCGCAACCGTTTTAACTATTATATCACTACTTTTTCAGGTGTTCTCATTATTTAAGAGGCAAGTGCTCGTAAAGGTTTGTTTATGTAACTGCGGGATAGATAGGACTGTTCCCTTTTGTATACCCCATTCAACTGTGCTTTTGATTCGTTCCATTTTCCACTGTTAAAATGAAAGATTTCATACGACATTTACACTGTTCCTCTAGGTGGGACATTTTCACACATGTAGGTACATAGGTACACCAGAGTCCAGATAAAACAGAGTAAATTCACAATTCCCTTTCCTACTGTAAAAACCAAACCTTCTGGAAGAAAATTCTAGAATTCATCATGAATGAACCAGGTGACTGGGGTCACTCAATGACGTCATTAAGACACGTCTATCCCACGTGAAAACTGGGTCAAAGTGTCAAACTATAGGAAAAACCATTGATAATCGTCTCTTTTCCAGTCTTTCTCATAACAAACCTGAGGGAGGGATTTCCCTATGAATGAACAAGGGAAAATAGGTCACCAATGACGTCATCGGGACACGTGTATCCCACGTGAAAACTGGGTCAAAGTGTCAAACTATAGGAAAAACCATTGATAATCGTCTCTTTTCCAGTCTTTCTCATAACAAACCTGAGGGAGGGATTTCCCTATGAATGAACAAGGGAAAATAGGTCACCAATGACGTCATCGGGACACGTGTATCCCACGTGAAAACTGGGTCAAAGTGTCAAACTATAGGAAAAACCATTGATAATCGTCTCTTTTCCAGTCTTTCTCATAACAAACCTGAGGGAGGGATTTCCCTATGAATGAACAAGGGAAAATAGGTCACCAATGACGTCATCGGGACACGTGTATCCCACGTGAAAACTGGGTCAAAGTGTCAAACTATAGGAAAAACCATTGATAATCGTCTCTTTTCCAGTCTTTCTCATAACAAACCTGAGGGAGGGATTTCCCTATGAATGAACAAGGGAAAATAGGTCACCAATGACGTCATCGGGACACGTGTATCCCACGTGAAAACTGGGTCAAAGTGTCAAACTATAGGAAAAACCATTGATAATCGTCTCTTTTCCAGTCTTTCTCATAACAAACCTGAGGGAGGGATTTCCCTATGAATGAACAAGGGAAAATAGGTCACCAATGACGTCATCGGGACACGTGTATCCCACGTGAAAACTGGGTCAAAGTGTCAAACTATAGGAAAAACCATTGATAATCGTCTCTTTTCCAGTCTTTCTCATAACAAACCTGAGGGAGGGATTTCCCTATGAATGAACAAGGGAAAATAGGTCACCAATGACGTCATCGGGACACGTGTATCCCACGTGAAAACTGGGTCAAAGTGTCAAACTATAGGAAAAACCATTGATAATCGTCTCTTTTCCAGTCTTTCTCATAACAAACCTGAGGGAGGGATTTCCCTATGAATGAACAAGGGAAAATAGGTCACCAATGACGTCATCGGGACACGTGTATCCCACGTGAAAACTGGGTCAAAGTGTCAAACTATAGGAAAAACCATTGATAATCGTCTCTTTTCCAGTCTTTCTCATAACAAACCTGAGGGAGGGATTTCCCTATGAATGAACAAGGGAAAATAGGTCACCAATGACGTCATCGGGACACGTGTATCCCACGTGAAAACTGGGTCAAAGTGTCAAACTATAGGAAAAACCATTGATAATCGTCTCTTTTCCAGTCTTTCTCATAACAAACCTGAGGGAGGGATTTCCCTATGAATGAACAAGGGAAAATAGGTCACCAATGACGTCATCGGGACACGTGTATCCCACGTGAAAACTGGGTCAAAGTGTCAAACTATAGGAAAAACCATTGATAATCGTCTCTTTTCCAGTCTTTCTCATAACAAACCTGAGGGAGGGATTTCCCTATGAATGAACAAGGGAAAATAGGTCACCAATGACGTCATCGGGACACGTGTATCCCACGTGAAAACTGGGTCAAAGTGTCAAACTATAGGAAAAACCATTGATAATCGTCTCTTTTCCAGTCTTTCTCATAACAAACCTGAGGGAGGGATTTCCCTATGAATGAACAAGGGAAAATAGGTCACCAATGACGTCATCGGGACACGTGTATCCCACGTGAAAACTGGGTCAAAGTGTCAAACTATAGGAAAAACCATTGATAATCGTCTCTTTTCCAGTCTTTCTCATAACAAACCTGAGGGAGGGATTTCCCTATGAATGAACAAGGGAAAATAGGTCACCAATGACGTCATCGGGACACGTGTATCCCACGTGAAAACTGGGTCAAAGTGTCAAACTATAGGAAAAACCATTGATAATCGTCTCTTTTCCAGTCTTTCTCATAACAAACCTGAGGGAGGGATTTCCCTATGAATGAACAAGGGAAAATAGGTCACCAATGACGTCATCGGGACACGTGTATCCCACGTGAAAACTGGGTCAAAGTGTCAAACTATAGGAAAAACCATTGATAATCGTCTCTTTTCCAGTCTTTCTCATAACAAACCTGAGGGAGGGATTTCCCTATGAATGAACAAGGGAAAATAGGTCACCAATGACGTCATCGGGACACGTGTATCCCACGTGAAAACTGGGTCAAAGTGTCAAACTATAGGAAAAACCATTGATAATCGTCTCTTTTCCAGTCTTTCTCATAACAAACCTGAGGGAGGGATTTCCCTATGAATGAACAAGGGAAAATAGGTCACCAATGACGTCATCGGGACACGTGTATCCCACGTGAAAACTGGGTCAAAGTGTCAAACTATAGGAAAAACCATTGATAATCGTCTCTTTTCCAGTCTTTCTCATAACAAACCTGAGGGAGGGATTTCCCTATGAATGAACAAGGGAAAATAGGTCACCAATGACGTCATCGGGACACGTGTATCCCACGTGAAAACTGGGTCAAAGTGTCAAACTATAGGAAAAACCATTGATAATCGTCTCTTTTCCAGTCTTTCTCATAACAAACCTGAGGGAGGGATTTCCCTATGAATGAACAAGGGAAAATAGGTCACCAATGACGTCATCGGGACACGTGTATCCCACGTGAAAACTGGGTCAAAGTGTCAAACTATAGGAAAAACCATTGATAATCGTCTCTTTTCCAGTCTTTCTCATAACAAACCTGAGGGAGGGATTTCCCTATGAATGAACAAGGGAAAATAGGTCACCAATGACGTCATCGGGACACGTGTATCCCACGTGAAAACTGGGTCAAAGTGTCAAACTATAGGAAAAACCATTGATAATCGTCTCTTTTCCAGTCTTTCTCATAACAAACCTGAGGGAGGGATTTCCCTATGAATGAACAAGGGAAAATAGGTCACCAATGACGTCATCGGGACACGTGTATCCCACGTGAAAACTGGGTCAAAGTGTCAAACTATAGGAAAAACCATTGATAATCGTCTCTTTTCCAGTCTTTCTCATAACAAACCTGAGGGAGGGATTTCCCTATGAATGAACAAGGGAAAATAGGTCACCAATGACGTCATCGGGACACGTGTATCCCACGTGAAAACTGGGTCAAAGTGTCAAACTATAGGAAAAACCATTGATAATCGTCTCTTTTCCAGTCTTTCTCATAACAAACCTGAGGGAGGGATTTCCCTATGAATGAACAAGGGAAAATAGGTCACCAATGACGTCATCGGGACACGTGTATCCCACGTGAAAACTGGGTCAAAGTGTCAAACTATAGGAAAAACCATTGATAATCGTCTCTTTTCCAGTCTTTCTCATAACAAACCTGAGGGAGGGATTTCCCTATGAATGAACAAGGGAAAATAGGTCACCAATGACGTCATCGGGACACGTGTATCCCACGTGAAAACTGGGTCAAAGTGTCAAACTATAGGAAAAACCATTGATAATCGTCTCTTTTCCAGTCTTTCTCATAACAAACCTGAGGGAGGGATTTCCCTATGAATGAA
Organism: Diaphorina citri; assembly: GCF_000475195.1. Lineage (NCBI taxonomy): Eukaryota > Metazoa > Arthropoda > Insecta > Hemiptera > Psyllidae > Diaphorina > Diaphorina citri. Next base: position 28,394 of record NW_007380613.1, read on the forward strand.
CAAGGGAAAATAGGTCACCAATGACGTCATCGGGACACGTGTATCCCACGTGAAAACTGGGTCAAAGTGTCAAACTATAGGAAAAACCATTGATAATCGTCTCTTTTCCAGTCTTTCTCATAACAAACCTGAGGGAGGGATTTCCCTATGAATGAACAAGGGAAAATAGGTCACCAATGACGTCATCGGGACACGTGTATCCCACGTGAAAACTGGGTCAAAGTGTCAAACTATAGGAAAAACCATTGATAATCGTCTCTTTTCCAGTCTTTCTCATAACAAACCTGAGGGAGGGATTTCCCTATGAATGAACAAGGGAAAATAGGTCACCAATGACGTCATCGGGACACGTGTATCCCACGTGAAAACTGGGTCAAAGTGTCAAACTATAGGAAAAACCATTGATAATCGTCTCTTTTCCAGTCTTTCTCATAACAAACCTGAGGGAGGGATTTCCCTATGAATGAACAAGGGAAAATAGGTCACCAATGACGTCATCGGGACACGTGTATCCCACGTGAAAACTGGGTCAAAGTGTCAAACTATAGGAAAAACCATTGATAATCGTCTCTTTTCCAGTCTTTCTCATAACAAACCTGAGGGAGGGATTTCCCTATGAATGAACAAGGGAAAATAGGTCACCAATGACGTCATCGGGACACGTGTATCCCACGTGAAAACTGGGTCAAAGTGTCAAACTATAGGAAAAACCATTGATAATCGTCTCTTTTCCAGTCTTTCTCATAACAAACCTGAGGGAGGGATTTCCCTATGAATGAACAAGGGAAAATAGGTCACCAATGACGTCATCGGGACACGTGTATCCCACGTGAAAACTGGGTCAAAGTGTCAAACTATAGGAAAAACCATTGATAATCGTCTCTTTTCCAGTCTTTCTCATAACAAACCTGAGGGAGGGATTTCCCTATGAATGAACAAGGGAAAATAGGTCACCAATGACGTCATCGGGACACGTGTATCCCACGTGAAAACTGGGTCAAAGTGTCAAACTATAGGAAAAACCATTGATAATCGTCTCTTTTCCAGTCTTTCTCATAACAAACCTGAGGGAGGGATTTCCCTATGAATGAACAAGGGAAAATAGGTCACCAATGACGTCATCGGGACACGTGTATCCCACGTGAAAACTGGGTCAAAGTGTCAAACTATAGGAAAAACCATTGATAATCGTCTCTTTTCCAGTCTTTCTCATAACAAACCTGAGGGAGGGATTTCCCTATGAATGAACAAGGGAAAATAGGTCACCAATGACGTCATCGGGACACGTGTATCCCACGTGAAAACTGGGTCAAAGTGTCAAACTATAGGAAAAACCATTGATAATCGTCTCTTTTCCAGTCTTTCTCATAACAAACCTGAGGGAGGGATTTCCCTATGAATGAACAAGGGAAAATAGGTCACCAATGACGTCATCGGGACACGTGTATCCCACGTGAAAACTGGGTCAAAGTGTCAAACTATAGGAAAAACCATTGATAATCGTCTCTTTTCCAGTCTTTCTCATAACAAACCTGAGGGAGGGATTTCCCTATGAATGAACAAGGGAAAATAGGTCACCAATGACGTCATCGGGACACGTGTATCCCACGTGAAAACTGGGTCAAAGTGTCAAACTATAGGAAAAACCATTGATAATCGTCTCTTTTCCAGTCTTTCTCATAACAAACCTGAGGGAGGGATTTCCCTATGAATGAACAAGGGAAAATAGGTCACCAATGACGTCATCGGGACACGTGTATCCCACGTGAAAACTGGGTCAAAGTGTCAAACTATAGGAAAAACCATTGATAATCGTCTCTTTTCCAGTCTTTCTCATAACAAACCTGAGGGAGGGATTTCCCTATGAATGAACAAGGTGCGAGCTGGCACTTGAGCCAGAGGTTTTTTAAAAAGAGTCTCTAGTGCCTTATGGTCAGTCTCAACTGTTACCTTCTTGTTAAATATGTACTTATGAAACTTCAAACAGCCTACTAAAATGGCTAACATTTCTCGTTCAATTTGAGCATAGTTGCGCTGAGCAGAATTCAAGGTACGGCTTGAAAAATGAACAGGGTGTCCATCTTGAAGAAGTACACACCCAATACCATAACTAGAGCTATCTACTGAAATAGTCACATCTTTATTAACATCATAAAACTTTAAAACAGGAGCTTGTGTTAAACATTTTTTTAACTCCAAAAAACATTTTTCATGATTTGAGTCCCATACCCAGGCACTACTCTTACACAAAAGCTCTCTTAAAATAGCTGTTTTCTCAGAACAATTTTCAATAAATTTAGACAAATAGTTCACAGCCCCCAAAAAAGTTTCAAGTTCTTTTTTGTTACTAGGAGCAGGCATCTTAAGAATGGCATTGACTTTGTCATCATCAATATGTATGCCATCTTGACTTATGATGTGACCTAAAAATTTAACCTTTTTGGTCTTAAAGATACATTTTTCAGAGTTAAATTTAATATTCAATTTTTGAGCTATTTTTAAAACATTCTCCAATCTTTGGTCATGCTCTTGTTCATTTTTACCAAAAATAATCAAATCATCAATGTATGGTTCTACCCCTTCTACATTTTCAAAAATACTAGAGATAACAGATTGGAAACACTCACTACTTAGATTTAAACCAAATGGTAATCGTAGGTATTTGAACCGTCCAAATGGGGTTGAAAAAGTACAAAGATCTGAACTTTCTTTATCTATAGGAATCATCCAAAAACTAGAGCTACAATCTAAAATGGAATAGAATTTAGAACCAGAAAATTTTGAAAAAATCTCCTCCACTGTAGGAATAGCAAACTGAGGTTTAATAATGAACTTATTCAGGTGTCGTGGATCTAGACAAATGCGAATACTACCATTTTTCTTTTTAGTTACCACCATAGAATTGACCCATTCAGTTGGATAGTCCACTTTTTCTATGACACCTGCATCAGTCATTCTTTTCAACTCAGCCTTCACAGAATCATAAAGTGCATAAGGTACCCTACGAGGTGCATCAATCCTAGCAAAAACCTACCATGAGTAATCATTAAATCTAAGAGGTGGACGAACCACTCTTCCAATTCTTGTGGTGAGAGGAGATTCCACAACCACAGGTTGATTACGCTCAGGTGTGAGAGGAGGTCTCACAGGTTGCCTACATTCAGGTGTTACAGGAGATTTTTCTTTCTCTGTCACTACACCAGAAGTAACAGGCATAGGAGACACATGAACCCTATTTCTACGGTACTCATTGCCCTTCTCATCAGCAACATTGTAGGATCTAGGTTCTGATGACTTAGATTTAACTACACCAGGAGTCCACAACAAATCTTCAGGACTTTTCTTAAAAAGAAC
>NW_007380614.1:0-12643 GCF_000475195.1 Diaphorina citri
GTCTTTTTTTATATCAGTACTTTTTTGTGGAGGGTAACTCTTGACGTTAATTTTTTTAACACGAAGTGTTTTTTGGGGTTACTTCTAACACAACACTTTCCGGATTTCGAACGCTTAGGGTACAAACATTATTATCTGACTTTCAAATCGACTTGTATAGATACCCATGAGGGTGCCAAGAGAACAATAGATCCGCGTGTTAAACCAAATAATCCAGAGCTAACTGTTCTGGTTTAGTTTCGTCACGATCGATAAAAGCAGTACTTTCTTCACAACATGTCTCGGTCAAATTTGGACTTTTCAAGCTCTGAGTATAGCACAGATCACAAAATATTGTAATATCCCGTATTGATAGTGATAGTCACAAAAGATCTAACCAGGTCGCAGTGACATAGTGCGTTTATTAAAGCCGATGGCCCTACTTATACTAACACCAATAGCCCTCGCCTAGGAATTAGGTAGTCGCGGGATCAAATCCCAGCTAAGGCATGGGTAGCTCAGTGGTCAAGAGATCTTGGATTTTACTTCTGTGTGACTATTATTGTCTACCGCGGCTGTTCTACTACCCAACCTCTTCTGGGCTTTCAAGATAGCAACGAGTGTGACACATCCCTGCATGTTGGGGTTTTGCCAAACGACAAATGTCGAGCTAGTGGAGCGTGTGGAGACTTGGCTAAAGAAATCAACTGATGAAATCTGTGCACATGTTGAAACTTTTTGACTTTGCATGCAACTTCTTTCAATGCTCCCGACGAGAGTGGTCCAAAAGAGAAAGCAAAAAAGAAAAAGTTGTTGTCATGTTGACTGGAAAAAGTAATTCGCCGACGGATCGAGCACAAAACATCAGAATTAGCTGAAAGCACGATGAAAGGCTACACTGCTACCTGAAACTAAACTTTGCTACCTGAACTGAGCCAAGAACTTCCGAAGAAATAGAGATTTCTTTCGAGAGGGAAACAAAGTCGTGAAGAACCATGAACAAAACGTTGTTCTTTTCAGCTGAACAACGAAAATTTCGATTCGTGTCCAGTAACAAGCACCGCTAATGTTTTGGTGTTGTTGACAAAGTTGTTGTTCTTGTTGACATGGTTTTGTTGGTGTTTTAGTTGTTGACAATGTCGAGTTGTAGCGGATTTCTCTGCAGTCAGGGTCAGGGGAGATCATGAGGGAACTGAAAACCGTGAGATGCTTTCTCAGATTCCATCAGTGTAAGCGAAGTTAATTGTTTATTCAATTATCCAAAACTATACATTGTAGGTATACTTTTAAAGTAATTAAGTAAGTATAGAACTCTTACATTGCGGTGCTCCCTTCATTACGAGTCCCAGTAGTGCAGTTGCTGAGGCATTGGATTCATAACCTACGGTACTGCGGTTCGAATCCCAGCTGGGTCAAAGGAAGTCCATTTGTGAGACTAAGGTCAAATAGAGTTAGGTCCTGGTCTACGGGTTTGATGGAGGAAATTCCAAGAACGGAGATCTTATCGTCCCGAAATCGAAGAGGTCAACATAATTATAGACTTCGTCTGATGCATCGGCACCATATTTGGAGCAAATCTATATTCGGCTACCAGAGATAGCACGTGATCACAGGGGTCAACAACCTTGGACACAAGAATGGCGCCAACTGAAGTACAGTTGTCATTCTTCTCTGACCTTGAGAGGAAAGTTGTACTTAGGATGAGTTGAGTCCTGAGGACCTGAGGTTGGAGCAAAGGTACTATGATCGTTTGTACTGGTTTTTGGCGCAAAAATCATGGTTTGTGAATGCTTTTTTAAGGGGCTTTCTAACGTCTCTGTACCTATAACTGAGGAGGTTTCGATAGTTGGCCGGGGGTTAAACCTTCATTCGCAGAAAAGCTATCCGGCTCCGCTTTTACCAGCTCCCTTTGTGAGGGGGACTGGTAAAAGCCCAGATAGTCATCCATGAGCAATTGCTCAGAAGATCAACAAATAGGTGAACTAGGTAGGTAGGTATGTGAAACAATAAAGATTGAATTTGACTTTTAGGACTGTTTGCCCCCACACACAAGCCTCAGACTGGACTTTTTATGTATGTTGACTAAGTTAAGTTGACAATATGGAGGGGTCCAAGGATTTACTATGGAAACTCCAGCGTAGTGTGAGGAATTATTACTCTGGACTAAAGAGTATGGGGAATCCCTATTAGGGATAGGGATAGGACACAGGAGTCTATGCCTTTATCTCAAAGAGTTATTGGCTATTGGCCATTATCAATGTAAAAGTTGCTCAAAATTTACGTAGTTACAAAGTCCAGATCAAAGAAATGGCATCGGGGCTAACGACGAGTGTTGGAGCGACTAACAGGAGAGGGGGTCAAACAAAATAATAAGATCTTGATTTTTTAGTTTTAATGTGAAATTATGTTTATTTTTCTTTGAAGAAGGCCAATTTTCTATGGGTGACACCATCACACACAAAAAAGTCTCATCTTGAGTTCCGCGTTTCATATTACCCCGCTTTCCCCGACTGGAAGTTTTGAAATAATGAGATTGTTCTCTATTATGGTGAAAGAAATAAAGAATTCTACATGATCGATGTATTGATGAAACGAACATCAGCTGAAGCAAAAGATCATAGTCACCAATAGTGTCTACAAATTCAATAGTCATATTTCTCTTCAATTGATTCACAAGATCTCGTTGAACGATGAAGAATTACGTTGTGTAAATATTAAATCATCAGGATACAAAGTTTGGAATAGAAAGGCGCTGGACCACACAAGAAGCGTCCGAGTTACGTCATGAAATGGCCATAAAAAAAACGCCTTGTTGAGAAATTGTAGACGAGAAAACAGTAAATAATAGACTCTTGAAATGTGAACGAGTAGTTCAGTGAACTAGAGGACTCCAAAAAAGCCTGGGCCCTGAAACGTCAGCATGGGCCCCTGAAAGGACCTCCGCTTTTGCGTTAGACTTGTTTAAGAAATTTCAACAAAATCAGAAAAACCATTCGTGAGTTGTCAAGGCACAAATAGACACTTGACATACTACCATAATAGGTCGTAGGTATACGGTTTTGCTGAGATCTCTTCGTTTGGTGATTAAATAAAGGGACTTTTGTACAGTTTTGATAGCGGAAACGGTAACTGTTAAGGCCTTAACGGCCCGAAAGCGAAGACAGAAGGAAGACAGGATAGAAGAAAACCAGCCGTTCTGTGAACGAACCTGATCTGTTTTGGATAAAATCAGCCCCGGGGGGATCGAACCAGCGACCTAGCGCTTACAAGGCACATGCGCTACCAACCAAGCTAACTAGGCTGGCATTTGATACTTTAATTGTTCGTTTACAGGGATTCGTTGAGTCATGCTATCATTAACACCATCACACGTCCCAGTAATAAATTGACCAGATCTACCGTGAACAAATAAACAAATTATAACTTTATATCACCCATACTTAACACATTAATAAAACATATACGGTCTAGAACCATTAGAAAGTGATAGACAGCCCCATCGCAGATGATGTATTAGAACTTTCAGAGAACCATGATGTAAGAAGAACCATTTGAACTTGAAGATATAGACAGAAGACACCATAAAAGACTGTGGGGTCCACAACAATTTAGGCCAGTCATTTATTTAAATTTCGAATACCTAATGAGCTCTCGTGGTGGAGCTTTTGTCTTGACACAATGCTTTTGGCTTTGGTTTCAGGGGAGATGAAAGTTTATCAGTCTTGTTTATCTTGAGTGGTTCTCAGATTGGTTTACTCCGGACTGTAGAATAGAAATAATAGAATCAAGGGTCTAGGTTTACCTTGCCCTTGGGATCAATTTTAATTTGAACCTTGTTTATAGCTTTATAGTAAATTGCTAATATAGGACTGAAAACTCCCTTTACTCTCTAAACAAGGTATTCTATGTAACATTCATTGGTAAATAGTTCACATTTTGAACATTTTTTGAACAATAAGAACTGTTTAAGACCCGTCTTTGTATTTAGATAGTAAAATCTCAAAACATACCCATCTATCAGTTTAGGAACCACTGATCCAGATGGTTTTTGATTCCCCAAGAGTGTCTAATATACGTCTAGCATTACTATAGTGTCTTTTGTATCCAACATATGAACTTCTAGCAGTGCTCTAGTGTCTTTTGTACTAGTTGCCTATCTCCTGCCTGTACAAACATTACATGATTTGTTTCTTTGGGTTTGTTTGTCTCTCGCCTCTCTTGTGGTTTTCAATAGGAGTCTTTGTATTTATCAGAGTGAGGTGCGAGTATTTAAATGATTCAAGATTGTGGGTCTATTTTCCATGTCATTGTGTCGAAAATATTTCAGTTCTATCAATAAAATGTAACCACTTTCATTTCTGGAGTGTAAAAGAGTGAGTGAGTTATAAGAAAGAACTACTCTTTTCAGTGGACGACTCAGTAACTCAGTTTATAGGTACAAAATCTGATTCCATTTTTCTCGTGATCGTTACGCTTTGCAAGTTTTCAGCAAAGAGAGGAGAAAAAAGTAAAATAAATTAGGTATAACACAATAATTACCAAGTATGGCTGAAGTCTGCACTGATCCAAAACAGTAAGGCTGTAAGCTATCAGCGCAGGTTACAGGCCTATAGTGTACTTATGTTTGATATAGTGTACTTAAGTTCAATATAGTGTATTTTATAGCTTGGATTTCTTCATGAGGTTTGAGGGTATTAAGCGGAAAGCGGAGCTCACATTGGCACATTTGCGATATGTGGAAGTTTGAACCACCGGAGGACAGAAAGGCTGAAATTCAATGGCCTGAGACCGACCGTCGTGATGTGGTCCTTAGTCCTGCTACATATATTGCACTAATAGAACCGTCACTGTTACTCTTTACAACACTTCTAATCCTTATAATGATACTCGTGAACTCTTTATTGACAACTTTTACACATATGTACTACTTCTAGACATATGTAAGTCACACAACTGAACAGATCTATAAATCGCCTCGTTGTTATCTAGGTGTATCTCGGTAATGAGGAGCCAAGTGCCAAAATCGAAAATTTTCCAAAATTTCATCAAATGGAAAGATTCCAGTTGCCAGCCTAGTTAGCTTAGTTGGTAGTGCGTCTGCCTTGTAAGCGCTAGGCCGCGGGTTCGGTTCCCGCCCCGGGCGGATTTTATCCTGATGGGATAATGTTCGTTCTCGGAATTCGCTTCTCTCTTCCGATTTCGGGACGATAAGAGCATAGCAATTACAGTTCCTCTCTGTCAAACCTCTAAAAAAAAAAAAAAAAAAAAAAAAGATTCCAGATTTCAATTTGGTGCCTAAACATTTGCGAATTCCACAAGGGAATTTTTTTTAGTGTTTTCCAAATCCAAAACAATATTTTTTGTGGTAAAGCCGAGCCTTTTCACAACTTTTTTGGATATCACAGCATTACTGAGTGCCTCCCTTTTCCGTGTTATAACTTATCTACCTAAATAGGTTACTTCTAACACAACACTTTCCGAATTTCGAACGCTTAGGGTACAAACATTATTATCTGACTTTCAAATCGACTTGTATAGATACCCATGAGGGTGCCAAGAGAACAATAGAATACTAGCTGTACATCATTTTAAGTATGGGTATTCTGACATCTCCACTAACTCCAAGAAAAAGAGGGAGTTTTGTCATCTCCACTCCACTCATAACGAGAGAATTAAGGTGTTCTGACATCTTCACTAATACAGAGATAGTTTGGTAATTTTGACATCTCCACTAATGCCGAGACAATCAAGGAGTTTTGACATCTCCACTAATATTGAGATAGTTTGGGAGTGTTGACATCACCACTAATGTTGAGATAATTTGGGAGTTTTGACACCCACAATGCTCCACTAATACCGAGATAATTATTTGAGTGTTGACATCTCCCAATCTCCACTATGGGGCTCCCTCTGTTCCCCTAATTCCTAATTGGGCCCTGTACCCTAATTTTCTTGTTGATGTGTTGTATTCTCACATGATTGAACTGTATCAATTTATTCCTTGATTGTTTGGTCCTAGAAATCCTATCCTCCTCCTCCTCAAAATCCCTGTAGGTCTTGAAATATTATAATTATACACCTATTAAACATTAGGTAAATCTTCCCAACAAGTTCAAAATCAGCGGCGCTCAACATGTGGTAGTTAGCGGTTCATAGTGGTTTTTACTTTCTCCTTGACAGATTGTAGAATTCTATTTCTTACAATATTTGTCTTTTAAATTGCATCAGTTGAATACTCAATAACGAATCAAATTTAGTAAGAACAAACAATAACAAACTTAATAATACTGGTTTACAGTGTCCCGCGAAGAAGGTATACCTTTGTTGAGAACCTCTTTTCTAACCCATAAGCATAGCGGGGTTAACACTTTTAACATCTTCATTAACATTTCAAGGAGAGCTCTATGCAGAGAGAAGATTATCTGGACCACTATTGTAGAGGTTTAGAGGTTTTAGAGTTCCAGGTCCAGACAGATCATATGATTTACGAGCGGGTTTTGTAATATTTTGGAGCTCTGATAATAAAAGCTCTTCACAGGTTCCATTGGTTCTTTTGGTGAAGTAATTGTTTGTAGAGGACGTAGGTACACTTTCGTCTTTTTTTGTCATGTTGTAGCACCTAGAAGTAATACGTTTCTTACTAGGCACTGGAGGTACCAAATATGATGAGAAAGAAGAGGACTCAGAAAGTAAGTAAGTAGAAGGTACAGGATATAATGTACGTAGGTAGGTATAAAAGTGATTTGAAAAGTCCGTTGAAGGTCGTTGTAAACAGTTTTAGTTTCTACTCTATAGGTAGCCTAAAGGACACGAAAATCATCTGGGCTCTTTATTGTTTTACAGTAGAAAGTAGGTAAAATAAAACCAATTTACAAAGTACCAAATATAGAAAACAAAACAAATTAACTCACCAAATGTGTGTCAAAACTGAGGTGCTACTGATTACTAAATAGCTTAAACAACACTCATACCCAGACCTAATTGATCTTATACAAGAAAATGAATGAAAGCTCTGACACTATTTATTGATGAACTTCAATAATTAGAAAACACAAATGTTCATATAACTTTGAAAATGGGAACGGACGGACATTAATATTTACGAAGACACCTTCCACCTAAAACCTATAGATGTCCGGTGAAAGTATCATAAACAATAGCACATCTTAGTTATTATCACCATAGAAAACTTGTGAACATCAATACCGATATTTTCCACAACTTTATTCATTATTCAAGCTATAAACTTTGAGACAAAAGACACCACACAGACTGAAAAAGAGGAGTGTCCTCTCAAATTACCTACACATCTGCGTCTCAAACTGTCACATATCTACCTACCAGAAAGCTCTGTGATGATAGAGCCATAGAGAAAACATTTTTTCAAATAACATAATTAATTCGAACCACACAACTTTTGGACTGAAAACAAGAGAACCTTTTGACACCTACGTGAGATTGTCTGGACCTGGAGGAGTATCTGACCTTACCAAGTCCTAGACTTGACTTGGAACCAACATTATGTGTCCAGCTACTGGAAATAATGGTGGTTATTTATATTGCTTGAAATGAGAATGAGTCAAATCAGTCCTTTTCCTCCAACCACAGTAAGCTTCATTACGGTTGTTGAAGGTTGATTCATATGAGCTTAACGGAACTTTAAGGGCTGTTTGCCACTACACCTAAGCTTCAGACAATTTCTTAAATACTTGATGTCTAAATTCCATGTTTTGACTAGAATTTGAACCATCAACCATAGAATTCTAGACTCTACCCCTTACTAGGCGAATAATTGACAACTGAGCTATCAAGGCAGAAAAAATTCGAAGGATTTTTGCAGAGGAAAACAGGGCAAAATTTACTGCATGTGCAAATAGAAAAAAAAAACATTGTGAATGATTTTGTCCACAATTTTGATTTGTACAAGAGAGATTTGAGGCCAACGTATGAATATGGATATGTGGAGCATTCTAATGACAGTCTGCCCAGCACTCTCATTACGGATGAGTTGGAATAAGTCCCATTATGCCATGCTGCAGCTTCTGCTCAAAGTTCAGTTTATTAAGAGTAACCGCACCGAGAAGGTTTTGAACCAATCAGAATGACCGTAACAATATCCATTGGATTTGAAATAAAATATCAGCAAAGAGCACTGTAAATCTCGGCTCGAAAATGGCCTAGCAGCAACAAGTACCACTTCGCATTGTTCTGCGAGTACCTTTCAGTACTTCCTTTCCAGCTGAACATTTTCAGCGGCAGCGGCTTTAGGAAAGGACTTTGCTACCTTATACAAAATGTCAAAATAACTGCCTACAAAGCTGCAAAGTACTCGAGTACTTTAAGTTTTAAATTCGTGACACGAGACTAGGTGCTCGAAAGTTCGGCTTTATTTCGTTCGCCTTTCTAGAAGTTTTAACACTTCCGACTATTAGGGCTGTTTGCCCCCACACACAAGCCTCAGACTGGACTTTTTATGTATGTTGACCAAGTTAAGTTGACAATATGGAGGGGTCCAAGGATTTACTATGGAAACTCCAGCGTAGCGTGAGGAATAGTTACTCAGGACTTAGAGAGTATGGGGAATCCTCATTAGGGATAGGTATAGGACACAGGAGTCTATGCCTTTATCTCAAAGAGTTATTGGCTATTGGCCATTATCAATGTAAAAGTTGCTCAAAAATTACGTAGTTACAAAGTCCAGATCAAAGAAATGGCATCGGGGCTAACGACGAGTGTTGGAGCGACTATTAGGAGAGGGGGACAAACAAAATGATAACATCTTGATTTTCTAGTTTTAATGTGAAATTATGTTTATTTTTCTTTGAAGAAGGTCAATTTTCTATGGGTGACACCATCACACACAAAAAGTCTTATCTTGAATTCCGCGTTCCATATTACCCCGCTTTCCCCGACTGGAAGTTTTGAAATAATGAGATTGTTCTCTATTATGGTGAAAGAAATAAAGAATTCTACATGATGTGCCACCTAAAGATCTGTCCAGTCATCCTGTCGTGTCGTCAGCTTTGTTTACAACCCTTCGAACTTTAAATGTGTCCCAGAAATGGAAATAGTAAATTAAAATACTGGGTGGATCCTAAATGCGTCTTTTGGGGTCGAGTGGATTGGAACACATACATGCCTTCAGGCACACTCCATTTACCAAGGGTCTAGGATTTCCTTGCCCTTAGGATCATGGATCAATTTAATTTGAAGAAACCATTTACTGATGAAATTTGTATTGTCTTAGAAATAGCAAGCAGAATACATAAATGTGTTCTAGAAAATAAATACCTGAACAAAAAATTGTTTCATTTCACCGGACGTTAGAAAAAAGTCTCCATATTGAACACGAAAAAGCCATGGAAAAAGCGTAAAATATTTCTAAACAGGTTATAACTTATAAGTAGGATTAGTAGGACCGGTTCATCGCGAAAAAAAAATTGTTTCATTTCACCGGACGTTAGAAAAAAGTCTCCAAATTGAACACGAAAAAGCCATGGAAAAAGCGTAAAATATTTCTAAACAGGTTATAACTTATAAGTAGGATTAGTAGGACCGGTTCATCGGCTGCAAAAGCTGTTTGTCAGTTGTCACTGACGCACAATTGGATCTTTTCAATAAACAGATAAAAGATCATCGAAATAATTTTAACAATGATCCAGCTCCTGTCTGACAAAATTAAAACACATAACGAAACAAATACCTCCTCCATCAATACAAAGCACTGAAGTATCTAGTATCTCCAAGAGATCTCTTGTTGTTACCAACCCGATACCTGAGCTGATAAATCAACCAGCAACCAAAACACAAACAATAACACTATAAAGTGTCTCAGGTGATCCCCAATTACTATAGTCAAAAGAGGAGCAATAGTAGAAACAACAAGAAAAGAAGAAAAAGAAGAAGAAAGGAGAACAAGAATCAGAAAATGTAGTATAATAGGATGAAAAAGTAGAACAGCAAGATGGTAATACAATATGAAAAAGTAGAACAAGAAAAAAGAACCCAAACCAATTTCAATGAAGATCCTCGACATCTCTGGGCCCGTGAGTCTCTGGTATAAAGTGCCTACAGAAATGTACGAAATTTGGCAACTGCAAAGAAAAGGAAAAAGACAAGATTTCGATTAAAAATAAAATTGAAATGATAAAGAAAATATAAACTTTAAACCAATGACCTCAGTGGGGAATTATGTCACATCCACTAATGACTCTATTTTCGTTTATTTCGTGATCTCATAAGAACTTTCTTAGTAGATTACATTCTCTTTCGTCGTCCAATATATTTTGTAAATTATTCCATAATTTTGCAGCAGGTAAAAAATAATTAAAACTTATGATTATTTATCCTTAGGAGGCAAAATATATATCTATATCTACTTAGGTACAGTACTTATAATATGTAGCATTGTACCTACATTGTATAATATTATTTATTTTATTTTATTTATTACGAGCATAAGGAATAAGAGCTCCAATGGATGTAATAAACATACACATACCTATAGGTATACATATATCTATATTCTACATACTTACCTATAGTTGGTAGGTATTTATGTACAGTCTGGAGACTATGGAGATATACCCACCCATACATATAATATTTATTTTAATGCTAATGGTTATAATTAAGTTTGTACTAACTAATTAACAAGTTTACCATCAGTCACGTAGTTCTTAAAAAGCTGAGAGAGAGAGAGAGAGAGAGAGAGAGAGAGAGAGAGAGAGTTCGGATACCAAAAGGGGAGTTAAAAAAAAATAAAATAAATAAAGATGTTTGATAGAGGGAACTGTAACAGGAGGTCTTTTCGTCTAGAAATCGAAGATAGGAGAACAAGACAGGAGAAAGCCAGCCGTTCCGAGAACGAACTTTATTAGATGGGATTAAAATCGATTTCAAAGGGTGGTCCCAGATGTACTACCTATGGGGAAACTAATACCTACCTATAATGGGATTTAAAATTATCTCAAAGTGGCCCCGCGGATTTTCGGGTTTTGAAATTCTCAAGAGCCAAGGGATCGAATCCCAAGCTCAGATAAAAATTAATTTAGGGTATCAAAACCTAAATATCATTATACCTAATATTATTTATTTTGCGGAAAAAAAAGTTGCATAAAAACTTTATGTTTGTTTACGTCTACGCCACTTATCTCTCGGTACTCTATACGTATATTTATGAAGATAATACTTAATCTACAGTTTATGCTGATACAAAGGTATTAGCTGTGGTTTTAGTAAATTAATTAACCAGGATCGTGTGGTGCTGTTATAAACTCTATATAAAACAGGCTATAAACATTACGTTAAAACCATGATAATATTGTCCTTATTTTTCTACAGGGTGGCTTTAAACATGAGATTAGAATGAACCCTAGGGTGGAATTATTGCCCTAGGGCTTTGATTTCGCCTTTGTTTGAATAATTTCTTGGGCCTATTTGTGTTCATTGAATTATATTTCCAAAGAGCAATCTGTAGGCCTACGGGAATCGAACTTTATACCCTGAAATGCAATCCAGTGACTTGGGTATGATAACCCAGGCATAGATTATTCTCAAATATTTGAAATTTTACCACAGTTAGGTATAATGGTAAAAGGTAACTAACTACCTACTAACTATATAGAGTATAGAGTACCTACTGATGATGGGGTAAACCTAACTACGAGTATATTACTGATGGGGCAAAGGGACTATTTAGTCTCATTCGAGCAGTGTAAATATAGGCAGTGTACATAAGCACTGTTATTATTTCTCTAAACGTGATTCCACGATAAACATCAAGCCAAGTTTGAGAAGTACTTTTATCTAAAGATTAAATAACATAAAATTTTAACGCATGTAAACAATGAAAAAAATAAAATAAATAAAGATGTTTGATAGAGGGAACTGTAACAGGAGATCTTTTCGTCTAGAAATCGAAGATGGGAGAACAAGACAGGAGAAAGCCAGCCGTTCCGAGAACAAACTTTATTAGATGGGATTAAAATCGATATCAAAGTGTGGTCCCAGATGTACTACCTATGGGGAAACTAATACCTACCTACCTATAATGGGATTTAAAATTTATCTCAAAGTGGCCCCGCGGATTTTCGGGTTTTGAAATCCTCAAGAGCCAAGGGATCGAATAGCAAGCTCAGATAAAAATTAATTTAGAATATCAAAACCTAAATATCATTATACCTTTAATATTATTTTTATTTTGCGGAAAAAAAAGTTGCATAAAACTTTTTGTTTGTTTACGTCTACGCCACTTATCTCTCGGTACTCTATACGTATATTTATGAAGATAACACTTAATCTACAGTTTATGCTGATACAAAGGTATTAGCTGTGGTTTTAGTAAATTAATTAACCAGGATCGTGTGGTGCTGTTATAAACTCTATATAAAACAGGCTATAAACATTACGTTAAAACCATGATAATATTGTCCTTATTTTTCTACAGGGTGGCTTTAAACATGAGATTAGAATGAACCCTAGGGTGGAATTATTGCCCTAGGGCTTTGATTTCGCCTTTGTTTGAATAATTTCTTGGGCCTATTTGTGTTCATTTAATTATATTTCCAAAGAGCAATCTGTAGGCCTACACTGAGAAAAAAAAATGGTCTCAGGGTGCCACAAGTTTAGGGTGGAAGAACTCTATTATTGGGTTACTTCCCCT
>NW_007380614.1:16893-22769 GCF_000475195.1 Diaphorina citri
CTCACCGACCGATTGACTCTTGAAACCAAAAACGTTCTCACAAAGACGTATCTCCTGACATTGTTCGCCTCCAGCCCAGCAGGTTTTTAGCTTGGGATTTCCTCCTGTCTATCCTCTTTAGGTCGCTTAGAGCTCTTGCTTGGAATAACAAATCGCTACCTTAGAGGCCGAGCCACTCACTGTAGACCTGACAGGCGGACCTGTTCAGGCGTACCTGCCAGGTCTACCTGATAGTGCCCGACCTTATCCTCTCTCACCTACGCGTCTGACTTGTGGAGACTCAGGACAGACTCGGAGTCACATCTCCACCGAGTCACCGTTAGCTTTAGGTTACTGTAACTTTGGTGCGTACATTGCATGACTCTACTGTGGTGCTTTGTAATAGCAGCTTCTCAAGTGCATGGGTTAATTGGGTTATAGCTACAACCACTAGTATGACTATTATTTCGGTAACGAGGATCAGCTGAAATCGTGATCTTCAGCGAATAATGTATGATGTATGTAGTTATCTCGGTACCTGAATGTGGAACTATACCTAGTGGGTATTTTTGAACGGTACCTAGCTATTCTGACTAGGTAGGCCTATATGTGTAACTATACCAGTATACCTAGTTGGTACTTTTAGCTAGCTATTTTGCTATGTATGTAGGTATAGGTATACAAATTACCGCATCATAATAGATGATGTGGTAAGCTGCGGCACAGCAAACATACAAAATAGGTATATCGAAGAATCAAATTACCTATCTATGTAGGTAGGTCCTTTTGAGGATAAATTTAATGGTCTAAAAAGTATAATCGCAGTACAATCAAATTAAATTGATTCCAACTATCCTAAGGGCAAGGTAAACCCTTTAGCCTTTCTTGACAAATGGAGTGTGCCTGAAGGCAAGTGATGTGTTCCAATACACTCGACCCTACGACATGTACCTACCTTCATAAAAACTGATCGAGCCAAGCTAACTGCTGAAATTTTCAGCTAAATTCATACCTACATACATACATTTACGTCTTTTCTTGTGTCATTGCTTTACAGAGACTATCCCCGGATTTATGTTTCATGTGGAATATTGTAATATTGTGGAATTAAATTTAGGCACCTAATAAAATGGAGGTTGTATAGAAAATTTAGAAATTCGTCCTTAATGACAAATTTTAAGATAAAGTTTGTCCCGACGCTAATCGAATTCGCGACCTAGAGCTTGCAAGGCGGGTACACTCTACCTTCCAGCCTAACTAGTCTGGCTGACCAATGGTGCCTAGAAATCTAGAGTGTGTATGCAATGTGCTTGACTTAAAAAACACTAAAGAATCTAATCTAATGTTCTCTCTAATGGCCGGGCCACAATTTGAGTTTTAATTTGGTTTAAGGTTTAACTTTCGGATTAAGTAATCTGATTGGCCAAAAATGATGAAATCAACCAATTTATGCTTAACTCTTAATCTAGGAGTTAAACATAAACCTTAGATTTTGGCTCCAGAATTTATGATATACCTACTTAGAAACTAGAATTTTAGGCATTAGAAAGCATTATCTGAAGTTAAAAAAAAAAAAACGTAAATACATAGGGCGTAATTTTTACACATTTTAATTACATAATGGATATTCGGGTACATAATACACTTGGGCTCAGAACCACAGTCATACTATGCCAGAATGCCAGATTATTGCAGGCATATTATTTATAATATAACACCTAATCTAAGTACCCAAAAGCGACTGTGGTCCCCACAGCCTTACAATTTCATACAAATGAGATAAATATAAAACCTAAGAATAGACCGTTAAACATATTTATAATTTACTGACCTTCTTACCTGTAGAAAAACAGGGATCTGTAAGGTCTTATCGTCCCGAAAGCGAAGACAGAAGGAAGACAGGACAGGAGAAAGTCAGCTGTTTCGAGAACAAACTTCATTTCTTTAGAATAAAATCCGCCCCGCGCGGGAATCAAATAGTTATACTTACGTATAATTTATTTACACAGTAAATCTTTATAGGAATGGACAGGTAGACTGACTTTTTTTTTGCTATCTAAATATCTGTTAGATCGTGTTCAGTGTCTGGACTAGATAACTAGGCTTCTAGCTATCACTTAATAGCAATCTTGTTGTCCATTCGGTTAAAATCACAAAATCAAAATGCCTACCAAAATAAACGAAGAATCACTTGCTGAATGCAGATA
Organism: Diaphorina citri; assembly: GCF_000475195.1. Lineage (NCBI taxonomy): Eukaryota > Metazoa > Arthropoda > Insecta > Hemiptera > Psyllidae > Diaphorina > Diaphorina citri. The sequence continues at coordinate 19,080 of NW_007380614.1, forward strand.
TTTCTTTTCAGGGATAGGTGCGCTATACACACATCTACATTACCTAACTATCTATTGTTTCCTTCATTAATAAAAACCATTGGATAGAATTGTAGCTTTTAAGCTTTTCCAATCCTTTTGGAAAAACATGGTAAAATGATAATAAGTTTCCTTATGTACACAAATCCAAATCTGCCTGCACTATCATAAGGGCTATTCACACAACGTACAGATCAAAAACTTCAAAAAGGCAGATCTGATCCACCAATTCAATTAGGTGGATGGACTCACAGAATTGTTGGAATACAAACACTATTGAGAGTCCATTTCTCTCTAGGTGCCAGCCAACAATAACTTGGAAGCCCTAAATCATCAGAAATTTATTTTGGTTTTTCCCCCACATTACTTCGGCTTCCGGAGGACTAACTTTGCATTACTTCAGTCTTCCGCTGCTATAGCTATAGGCACTTTTGATCTGTACGTGTGACACCCCCTATTGTAAAGTAAACAAAAAAATACTTTCTCATTACCAGCATAGTATTGCTATACTTTAACCTTCACCTAACTAAAGTATAGCTACGCTAATACTTGAGTAATAGAAAGTAAAAATCACAGATCAGAGAATAAAATACACGCGTCCGCGTTCTCGGACATGCGTTCTGCGTTCGACCGCGTCACACGTACACCTCACCGCGTTTTGTCTGCGACGTGGTGCTGGTCTTCCTACTTCTGTCCTCGGTTGAGGACACACTGCCACTGCTGGATCCACAGGCAGAATCGTCCTTACCCGGGTTGTCCTTGTCTGAGGACATGATTTCCGTAATGCTCCCAGGGGGCGATGTCATGCCCGAAGAGTTGATCCCGAGGGAAGATAGCATGGGTTGGGATATGGACACGGTGCCGAGTGTTACGGGACTTACTGTGACCGGTGTGCCTGAAGATGAAATAATTCGAAATATGAACGTCTGTTTAGTACAGTGCTTCTCAAACTGTGTGCTGCGGCACTGTAGTGTGCCGCGAGGTTGCTTTAGGTTGGAGGTAGGGTCTATACGGTTGCCTTTGGACTTTTTTTCTGAGTCTTGAAAAGTGTGCCGCGGAGTCAACAACTTTGAGAAGCACTTACTGGTTTAGTACATAATTAGATGTAAAATGTTCCAGGGAAGGTAATAGAGGTGTCACCTTACATTAGGCTGTCTGCTAGTACAGAAACAAAATAAACATTTTCGCCAGGGAAGGTAATAGAGGTGTCACCTTACATTAGGCTATCTGCTAGTACAGTAACAAAATAAACATTTTCCATCTACCTACACATAGGAGGACCCAATTCAGCTATGGACGAAACACAAAGGAATTTTTCCGGTCTATTGTATCGATTCATTGGTTATCCTGATCCGTAACTACCCAAATTAACCCTACTATATGCCCACAAAAATATAAAACACCTAGTTCAGGGTCTATACCGTTTTCCCGGAATGAAATTCCATGACTATTCCATGTTTTCCAGATCGTGTATAAACCCTGTAGTTGATCTGCGAGGATAAAGGGACTTTTCAGTCCTATTCCAGCAGGATAAACAAGGTCCACTTACCAATATGGCTGGTCATGAGTGCTGGGTTGAGCACAGCTTGGGCTAAGGCTGCAGCTCCTACGCTACTGGTAGAGGTGATGGTCATCTGATGATTGGGATCAGACTCCAGAATTGGTGACAGGACAACCTGATTGGAAATAGAAAACAAAATAAGTATTAGATTAGAAGATTTTCAAACTAAAGTATACTTATACCTACATACAAAGTAAAAGTACCTCCTTCAGGAAGACTTGGAGAGAAACGGTACTAGCCATCTCAGGTCAAAGACAATAGCATAATTGGGGACCCATACAGTCAGAACTAGGTATACTTACGTATTTATTTAGCTTCATAAAAAATAAAATAAACATAATTTGACAAAGTGGGCAATCGCAGATTGCTGAGTTTCCCCGCCTACTCAGGTTGAGTGAGGTTTCAGTGAGTAGGTGGTATTAGCTCGACATTATTCAGAGACAGCAACAATTTGATAAGGAAATACTCGGACAATAAAATGGGGTTCAAAAGTTAAAAAATATTGGTTCCACTCGGAATTTTAGACCTTTTTGGAAATGTACATGTAATACCTAATTAATAATGTAATGTACCATCATTATAAAAGACCCACCTGTATTTGCCCCAGCGAAAGGTCGCCACTGTTGAACGCAGTGCTATAAGGTACCGACGTGGTCGTCGTGTTGCCCCCGCCGCCACTGGTCGTTATGACGAGCGTATTGCTATCCCCCACTGACTGGGAGGTGGGTGGAGGTTTAAGTGGGTGGTCTTCCTTGGTAACGTCCGGGGTGGGAATGCGGGGTCGATTCCGTAGGGTGGTCGGAATGGCTGATCCGTTCATTTTGCTGGCACCTGGGGAAAAGAGGACAACGGAGGGTAGAATTAGGAAAGGCTGAAGTGTAAAGATTGCCCCTGGCAAAAATTTATAACGAATAAAGAGACATACTATTGATATTTTATAAGTAGGTATACATAAGTGAGGATGAATTTCATCTCTACATATTTGTAGCAAGCAAATGATGTTTCCATTTTTCTTGACTATAAAACGAATTTTCCTTTTATAAACTTCTCACTATAAAAGAGACTATAAATTTTTACGTTCTTTATCCTATAAGAAGGAAAGTAAAGTTTTAGATTAAGAAAGGGCCACCTTAAAACTCACCTTTTTTCGCGGCACTGGGCTGTCGTGTGGACTTGCTACCGACCAGTTTATCATACAGAGTCAACTTGGCAGCGTTGAGCGTTTCCTTCGAGTCTGGCACCACTGTAATCGTGGGAGGCTGCATACCTCCGTTCTCGGGCGAAGAATAAACCGAATTATGCCGAGTTCTCCCGAACAGACCGGTCCGATTTGACGAGTAGACGGAAGAAGATCGCACCGATCCCATACGATGGATTTGCTTCTGGAACCAGTTCTTGCGCCGCTCCACCATGGGTGTGTCGACGCTTTCCTGTGAAGAAAATAGGGAGATGATGAGTGAAATATAATGGGCTGCTTAAGTAATGACGTTAAGTCGTAAAGGATAGCATACCTGTCTTGTAAGCACTAGGTCCTGGTTTCCATTCCCTCCCCGGGCGAACTTCATCCTAGAAAGGTAAGGTTCGTTCTCGGAACGGCTGGGTTTCTTCTATCCTGTCCTACTTATCTCTTCAATATCAGGACGATTAGACCACCGTTGTTCCCTCTATCAAACCTCTTGAAAAATAGTCAATTCAGAGGAGGAAAGGCCAGACAGTTAAAAGTCACTTACATAGTCTGCATACACATCGTCAGGAGCCACAGATTTCCGCCTGGATGTGATGTTAGCGTATAGGGAGTCAGCCTCTTTCACCTTGTAGAATTCTGCCGAGCCTTTCGGTTCCGATCGGCGGTAACACTCGGACGCCAGCGTGTACGGCAAGTCTTTGGGTACTACTTCGTCCCAGTATTGGTCCTTGAGCAGTTCCGGGTGTTCTTCGTGCATTTCGTCTACGATCATGTAGGCCGCCTGGAACGAAAAGGTTAGGGGGTTTTTATGGTGTTTTAGATGGAGCGGAATAGGATTGCAAGTGTAAAGGTGTGTCCAAACATAGTCCAAAGCCCGTCGCGTCGATCTATATCGATCTAACAGATGAGAGCAACTCACATATAC
>NW_007380614.1:30848-31828 GCF_000475195.1 Diaphorina citri
CACTGACTGGGAGGTGGGTGGAGGTTTGAGTGGGTGGTCTTCCTTGGTAACGTCCGGGGTGGGGATGCGAGGTCGATTCCGGAGGGTGGTCGGAATGGCTGATCCGTTCATTTTGCTGGCACCTGGGGAGAAGAGGACAACGGAAGGTAGAATTAGGAAAGGCTGAAGTGTAAAGATTGCCCCTGGCAAAAATTTATAACGAATAAAGAGACATACCTATTATTGATATTTTATAAGTAGGTATACATAAGTGAGGATGAATTTCACCTCTACATATTTGTAGCAAGCAAATGATCTGTTTCTATTTTTCTTGACTATAAAACCAATTTTCCTTTTACCTATAAACTTCTCACTATAAAAGAGACTATAAATTTTTACGTTCTTTATCCTATAAGAAGGAAAGTAAAGTTTTAGATTAAGAAAGGGCCACCCTAAAACTCACCTTTTTTCGCGGCACTGGGCTGTCGTGTGGACTTGCTACCGACCAGTTTGTCATACAGAGTCAACTTGGCAGCGTTGAGCGTTTCCTTCGAGTCTGGCACCACTGTAATGGTGGGAGGCTGCATACCTCCGTTCTCGGGCGAAGAATAAACCGAATTATGCCGAGTTCTCCCGAACAGACCGGTCCGATTTGACGAGTAGACGGAAGAAGATCGCACTGATCCCATACGATGGATTTGCTTCTGGAACCAGTTCTTGCGCCGCTCCACCATGGGTGTGTCGACGCTTTCCTGTAAAGAAAATAGGGAGATGATGAGTGAAATATAATGGGCTGCTTAAGTAATGAGGGTCAGCTTCGGATAAATCAACAACAGGTGCCGCACCCCAAGACACGCTAGACCAAAATCTAGCAACATTAAATTGCAAAATTTATTATTTTGCTACAGCAGCAGCAGCAGCATGGTCAGCTCCCATGGCGCAGTGGTCACTGCACTCGCCTTGCACGCGGGAGACCCGGGTTCGATTCCCGGCGGGGTCAA
>NW_007380615.1:0-2541 GCF_000475195.1 Diaphorina citri
GTTACAAAAAAAAAATAAAAATAATAAAAAAATAATAATAATAACAATAATAAAGTAATAATAATAAATAGATGCCTATTGCTCGTATGTATCTAATGGTATAGGAAGGTAGGTAGTTTCTTGAGATGTGGGTGATAAGTAGGAATACACCTACCTTGTTTTTATCCTGCTGGTATAGAAGTGAAAGATTCTTTTATCCCAACTTAAAAATTGCATAAAATCAGCAACCAGTTAGGTGTGAGAATCCTGCCATTGAGCCCATAAAACATTTGGTTTTCATAGCGAATAGCTTCCTAATGCCCTAAAAATTACAACCTCGACCTGAAATTTTGACATTCATTAGAAATGTCCTCTAAAAGTTAACAGAACGAGAAAGGCACAGACGGTCACCCATCCAGTTACAAACCATGCTCAATGTCGCTGTCCAATATGGGAGCTGTGCTTTCGGGTCTGAAATACGAGCAGCCCAACGCTTAACAAGAAGAAGACAAAAGGGATGTGGGTGGAAAATAAATTTCAGCAAAAAGGAAAAAAAAATAATACTTATTGTAGTACATAGAAAGTGAAAAAAAGTAAAAAATAGTCCGGGAAAGAAGGAAGGAGAAAAATCTTAGTCCAGGAAAGAAGGGGGAAAAAATCTCATAACTTGTCGATAAGATTAGGTCGAAACGAAAATGTCCAATTTTTTTTTCCCATCCGGTCCCCAAGGACCTTGGACGCCTGAGCGGGATAAATAAAGCGCCCGGGTTTTATCTTTAATGACCACACGCGTTCCCTTATTTTTGCTCCCTTTTTTACTTTCCTTATCCCATAGGAAGGAAAGTAATGTAATCGGGTCAAATTTTCGATGGTCAGATTTTAATGCCAAAACACGTTTTGAGGTCCCTAATTTTTAGTGCCAAAACACGTTTTGAGGTCCCTAGAGCCTAAATCCAAAGTTTCAGCCATTGGTCCGTGTGTGTGTCTGTCTGTAAAAAAAATATCTCGAGAACGGTAAGAGCTAGAGACTTGAAATTGTATGTAGCTGTCAAATGTGACAAGGATGCAACACAAAACGTTTGGTGAAAATAGGTGCTGCGGTTGGCGGTATTTTGACCGCTTTTGGACTGATTTTGACCGTTTCTTTTTTTTAACCTTAGTTGTAAAAATAACATCTTGAAATGATAAAAAAAAGACCGTTTTTTGGCGGTTTTCAGCTATATCGACTAAACGGTTAGAGATATTGTAAATGTTATTACAACAGAACACCCAAATAAGCACCATTCAATAGGATAAGGAAAGTCGTGTGATGTTCACACCAGATTTTTTACTGGGGATTCTATCCCGTTTTTTTTTTTAGGTATTACGCTAACCTCTCCCACGTAATCCTAATGCTCTTTCTCCCCCCCCCCCCTTTTTGGAAGAACAATGTCGAATTGTAGAGACAGAAAAAAAGTAAAAATGAAACTTGTAGGTAAATTTTTGCCAGAGAAGTTAGTTTTTAGAGCAAAGCGTTTGCCTCGTAAGCTCTAGGTCGCGGGTTCGATTCCCGCCCGAAGTGGACTCTCTTCTTAACAGATAAGGTTCGTTCTCGGAACGGCTGACTTTCTCCTATCCCGTCTTCCTTCTATGTTCGCTTTCGGGACAATAAGACCTCAACAGTTACAGTTCTCTCTATCAAACCTCTTAAAATAATACCTAATAATAATTCCAAACTACCTACAAGAAAGATGGAATTGATGGAAGATGGAATGAAAACAAGAAATTTGATTTAAAATATAAAACATAGATAATATTGTAATGGATATTAGGTTTTTTTTATTTACGTCAGAGTTGGGGAAAGAAATTGGTAGGTACAGTGAAAAATTAAAACTCAATATATTCAAGTATGGTACAAGCAAACAGAAGTGAACAACAGAAGAGAAAACTATTGATAAACATAACATTATGCCTATAGCATTGCAGAAACAATATATAGTTGTATTAAACAAAACGTCAAAACAAAATAAAACAATAACAAAATGGTCTCCGAAATACCTAGGTATTTAACACTTTGTATTCAAAAGCTGTTACGTTTTATTATTTTTAATATGGAAGAAAAATATGGAGAAAGAAAAAAAAAGAAAAGAAAAAAGAATGACGTCCATAGTCCATATGGCAAAAAAAATAAAAAAAAATCTAGTTAATTTGATACTTTCCGTGTCAGCTAACGGAAATAATAAAAATGCCATTTTCAACTAGGTATTCTGATGATAAAATACGTTAATACGACTCACAAATTTCACAAAAGAATTGTTTTATCTTCAGAAACTTAACAGAAATGGTCGAAATAAAACATAAACAATTAACAAAAAGTTCAAATGATTCAATTTTTAAAAATCAAATTCAGTTTTTAAAAATAAATATTACACCTAGACATTACATAACTTTAGTGTAAAGTACACTAAAGTTAAGCAACGTTGGGCGGTGCGGACAGTCGACTAAAATATTCTAAATTGCACAACTCAGTTGCATAAGCAGGGTAGGTAACCTATACAAAATAATGCTTGAAACAATAAAGCA
>NW_007380615.1:2726-15702 GCF_000475195.1 Diaphorina citri
CCCCCCCCGTAATCCTAATGCCTTTTCCCCCCCCCCCCCTTTTTTGGAAGAACAATGTCGAATTGTAGAGACAGAAAAAAAGTAAAAATGAAACTTGTAGGTAAATTTTTGCCAGAGAAGTTAGTTTTTAGAGCAAAGCGTTTGCCTCGTAAGCTCTAGGTCGCGGGTTCGATTCCCGCCCGAGGTGGACTCTCTTCTTAACAGATAAGGTTCGTTCTCGGAACGGCTGACTTTCTCCTATCCCGTCTTCCTTCTATGTTCGCTTTCGGGACAATAAGACCTCAACAGTTACAGTTCTCTCTATAAAACTTCTTATAATAATACCTAATAATAATTCCAAACTACCTACATGAATGATGGAATTGATGGAACATGGAATGAAAACAAGAAATTTGATTTAAAATATAAAACATAATATTGTAATGGATATTGGGTTTTTTATTTACGTCAGAGTTGGGGAAAGAAATTGGTACAGTGAAAAAATTAAAACTCAATATATTCAAGTATGGTACAAGCAAACAGAAGAGAAAACTATTGATAAACATAACATTATGCCTATAGCATTGCAGAAACAATATACAGGGTCCGCCAACGGATTAGTATTGATTTCAAAAAAACATAACTCGATCATTTTTGCAGATATATTTTTATTTCTGGTCTTTAAAAAAGGGTTGACAGTGGAGGATGTTAGGGTGTTAGACACCAGGTAATCAAAATACACAGAGAGAGGTTAAGGTATTTACACAGAGTAATTACAAAACACCAGTGGCGAAAATGCAAAATTGCTTCAGGTTGCCCTTTAATCTCTCTTTTTGATTAAATATCCAAATCGCGAAAATTGGACTTCTAAAACTTGAGATTTTTTGTTTCTTCTAATATATGTATGAACGTTCGGTCAATTCCTAGCTTTTCTTCCTTTACCACATTGCATGTCCCTGCAATTGATGGTATCGCACATTTTCCCATAAAAGAAACCCCTGAAATCTTTGCAAAATCGCCACTGGTATATTCAAGTCCAAAATATTACTTACAACGAAAATACAGAACTTATAATAATATCTACCTAGACTTACTGTTCTAACACAAGGACATAGTAAAGGTAAGACAAAGATAGAGGTACGAGATAAGTGGTGTAGTCGTGAATCCGAAATAGAAATTCCCCTTAAAAAAATTCCCGCGCATCCCATAAATTTCCCACAATAATTAAGATAAGCTACTGATGCGCATTAAATAATATCTCCATATCATAATTATTATGATAATATTCTGCGCATAATCAGAAGGTTATGTGCAGCTGTACACACCAAATTTCGTTTTCCTTTACAGTTACCTACGTGAAGTGAAAAAAAAAATCCCTCTTCATTCGGAAATGTTCCTTTGCCTCGATGATTTTTTTCCCCTCTAAACACTGACAGGAAAAAGCAGTGTGGGGTGGTTGAAGCAAAGTCCCTCTATTTTTCGGACACACGACTGATTTTAGAGGTAACCGAGAAGGATTTCCGGGAAGCCATCGCAAGGTGTCGGAAATCGGTGACCGCTCACGATCTATCCAAATATGATTCCTGGATGAACGAGTTTGGCTCACACTAATCGTCTGAAAGACACCACGAAGTAGAGGCAGATGAAATCGCCTGAGGGTAGAAAGATGAGCTTCCAGATATTATATGAGGGATGGTTGTGAAAATGTGTCAACTAGTCCCCGCCCTCCCGTCCAGATATTGACCATGATCCAGATATTGACATGTTGCTTAACCTCCAATGTCCTGTTGGGGAAAAGATGTATCAAATGACTTCATAACCATTATTGTGTGTCAAACGTAGCTAAATTGCTGGCTTTAAATCTTCTGTGACTACTGCATCTCCTATTTCTCTGTACAACATCAACAGAGGTTTGTACATTTTAACCTTTTGCGGACAGATTCATGTGTCACATGAAATCATGGTTCCGCCATTATGGTAGGAGAAATATAACTTGAATCTGGCGATACGGTAGGATTCATGTCCAGCATGAAGCTACAGATTTACTCGCTACGGTCGGCTTGATTTTTACAGATAGGAGGCGTTACGGTAGGACGTGCCTAGGAACTTGTGTATCTTTTGCTCCTTTCAAATGCAGACTGAAAAGCCGGTGTTTGTTTATTATGATTCCAAAGCATTCGGAATTATAGTCCGAAGATTTCCGAAGAAGACAAAAAAAACCAGATGTTTCTATCTCAACTAGGAAAAAAAAGAAAATAAATTAAAAGCGAGGGAACAATTTCATGTGTGACATGAAGCCTACCACAAATCGCTTTTCGGAGGTTTCATGTCTCACATGAATCCTACCGTATTTGAAAAAAATGTTTTGTTTACGTCTGACTGTAACAACAACGCTTGAGTTTCATGTGGGACATGAATCCTACCGTAAGAGCGATTCTGGTGAAATTGATTCTGTACGCAAAAGGCTAAGATCTAGTGAAAAAGCGGTGTAAAGTGAGTAAGGCTGGTGTTTTACGGTCGAGTGTACTGGCGGGCGGAAAACACTGCCTTTACATCTCAAGCCAATAAATTATACCGGTATTACCAATATACCAATTTATTATGACGGTTTCACCGACGTATTATACCAATTTTCCACCGGTTTGAACGGTGCTTTAGGTCTGTTGAACCTCCTCATTTATTTGGGAGGGAGGTGGTACCTATGAAACAACATAATATCAGAAGGAACATTTTAATTTGATTACATTGACCACTTCTCTATTTTTTTTTTTTTTTTTTTTTTTTAAGAGGTTTGACAGAGGGAACTGTAACTCTAGGGTCTTATCGTCCCGAAATCGGAGAGAGAAGGAAGACAGGATAGGAGAAAGCCAGCCGTTCCGAGAACGAACATTATCCCATCAGGATAAAATCCGCCCCGGGCGGGAATCGAACCCGCGGCCTAGCGCTTACGAGGCAGACGCACTACCAACTAAGCTAACTAGGATGGCGAACCATTTATAGTATTAGGTACTTACCTAGTATTGGGTTATCTTTACAAATACTTTACATACACATACCTACGTACAAAGGTCATATGTACTTTGCACATAAAAATGTAAATACATACCTACATATCTATCTACTAAATTATACCACCTACCTATCACAATTCACACCATATGATGGACGTATTTTAATGTGAAATTATGTCACAATGTCAGTCGCATCATAATATGAGTGTGAGATGTGACATCTTTCATACTGAAATAAGATTCAGATATCTCTCTCCCTCTCTCTCTTTCTCTCTCTCCCTCTCCCTCTGTCTTTCTTTCTCCCTCTCTCTCCCACCCACTCTCTTTCACTCTCTCTCTTTCTCTCCCTCTATCTCCTTCTGTCCCTCTCTCTCTCCCTCCCCCTCTCTCTCCTTCTGTTTCTCTCTTTATTTCTCTCTCTCCCACCCTTCCACGCTTTCTCTCTCTCTCTCTCTCTCTCTCTCTCTCTCTCTCTCTCTCTCTCAGTCTGATGAACCATATTGTTTGTGTTGGTGAAATCCACCAACAATGTTTCCAAGGACATTTTCCTTATCCTTTCCATTGGGGACTTGTCAATATCCTACCCACTACCTACCTTGCAAGCAGGTTTGAACTTATATGAACTTATCGGAGCTCTTGTTAAATTAAATTGGAGGATAAAGTGCACGCAGTCTGCAGAAGAAGAAGAAGAAGGAGGAAGAGGAGGAGGAGGAGGAGGAGGAGGAGGAGGAGAAGAAAAAGAAGAAGGATGAGAAGAAAGAAATTGAAAGGAGAAGAAAAAGAAAGAGACAGAGAGAGAGGGGGGGGTATTTTTGCGCTTATATTTTTACTTTCTATTACCCTTACGTATAGGGAACCTATACAAGAAAGTATTGCAATCGGTCCAAATTTTTGAAGTTTACTGTCCTTTTTCTTAGAATTTCATTGTCACCAACCTCAGTGGTGTATAGTGAGTGGTTAGCGCAGAGGACTTCGGATCTGGAGGTTGGTGGTTCGAGTCCAAGTGAAGACATAAAATTTATGCTTAAAACAATATTAAAATTCCTAGAATTTCATTGTCATTTTTGTACGAGTGCCGTGAAGTATTGTGAGTATGCAAAATGCAATGATTTATCAGTGGAGAATTGCATCTCACATTATATTTCCCCTCTTATTTTTATTTATTTATTTTATAAATAAACTCACCAACACCGCGCGTCGTAAACTGGAACTTGTCCGACATCTTGTTCCATCCGAACCGGTTCTTAGCCTGAACTTGTGCCTCGTATTGGGCCCCTGGGTCGAGGCCGCGGATCAGATAGGACATCTGTTGGTTGTAGGCCTCTGAGGGGGCCGCGGGCAGAATGACATCGTTCCACTCCTTGTGGTGCCCGTAGATGTGGCCGTAGGTTATGTTGTCCTGAAACAGACATAGATAGATTTTTTTTTTATTATTCTTATTATTATTTTCGATTAATTACGTAGGTAACTTGAGTTTTTATCATTAGTTTTATCATTATTCAGATGACAGGAATGGACCAACATCAACACATATGGGGAATGCAAAAGAATGGCAGAGAATAGAGAAGAATGGAGGAATGTCATTAGAAGAATCTGAGCAACCTTCGGCTACGAAGACGCAACAACAATGACGATGATTATTTTCGATTAATTACGTAGGTAACTTGAGTTTTCTTTTTTCGTAAAGAGGTTTCATAAAGGGAACTGTAACTGCTGAGAGACCAGCCTAGTTAGCTTAGTTGGTAGTGCGTCTGCCTTGTAAGCGCTAGGCCGCGGGTTCGATTCCCGCCCGGGGCGGATTTTATCGGATTTTTTTTATTATTATTTTCGATTAATTACGTATAGGTAACTTGAGTTTTTATCATTAGTTTTACCTATCATTATTCAGATGATATCAAGGAATGGACCAACATCAACACATATAGGGACTGCAAAAGAATGCCAGAGAATAGAGAAGAATGGAGGAATGTCATTAGAAGAATCTGAGCAACCTTCGGCTACGAAGACGCAACAACAATGACGATGATTATTTTCGATTAATTACGTAGGTAACTTGAGTTTTTATCATTAGTTTTATCATTATTCAGATGACAGGAATGGACCAACATCAACACATATGGGGAATGCAAAAGAATGGCAGAGAATAGAGAAGAATGGAGGAATGTCATTAGAAGAATCTGAGCAACCTTCGGCTACGAAGACGCAACAACAATGACGATGATTATTTTCGATTAATTACGTAGGTAACTTGAGTTTTTATCATTAGTTTTATCATTATTCAGATGACAGGAATGGACCAACATCAACACATATGGGGAATGCAAAAGAATGGCAGAGAATAGAGAAGAATGGAGGAATGTCATTAGAAGAATCTGAGCAACCTTCGGCTACGAAGACGCAACAACAATGACGATGATTATTTTCGATTAATTACGTAGGTAACTTGAGTTTTTATCATTAGTTTTATCATTATTCAGATGACAGGAATGGACCAACATCAACACATATGGGGAATGCAAAAGAATGGCAGAGAATAGAGAAGAATGGAGGAATGTCATTAGAAGAATCTGAGCAACCTTCGGCTACGAAGACGCAACAACAATGACGATGATTATTTTCGATTAATTTTTTGTTTACTTTGATATTTTTCCCCCCTGTATCTTCCCCCTCTGGGATCTTTTTCCCTGTTTTTGTCCCCTCTCCTATATTTTTTTCCCGTGTCTCTCTCCCCTCTGAGATCTTTTTCCTTGTATTTGTCCCCTCTCCTATTTTTTGTCCCATGTCTCTCTCCCCTCTGAGATCTTTTTCCCTGTATTTGTCCCCTCTCCTATATTTTTGTCCCATGTCTCTCCCCTCTCGGATCTTTTTCCCTGTAATTCTCCCCTCTCCTATTTTTTGTCCCATGTCTCTTTCCCCTCTAAGATCTTTTCTCCCATGTCTCTCTCCCCTCTCCCATCCTTTTTCCCTGTGTCTCCCCTCTGTCATCTTTTTTTCCCTTGACTTTTTCCCCTTTTCCGGCCAAATCTTCTTATGTGATATTTTTCCCCCCTCCTCGCCGTATAAATTGTAGCTAATCTTCGATATACGATAACAATACCTAGTTAGTTCTTCCCTCGTATATCATAGGAGGTCAATTTATAAGACACATAGCCGATTTCACCAAACTTCAATCAAGCCTTAATTGAATCATTAAGCACTGATGGGGAATTAAAGTTGAAAATTGCATTTCACCAAGGGCGGGAATCGAACCCGCGGCCTAGCGCTTACAAGGCAGACGCGCTACCAACCAAGTTAACTAGGCTGACAGGGGGTTCTATAGTTACTCGTGATCAGAAGGATTGGCTCATTCACTCGGGAGGTAAGAAACGTTTGCGCGAAGAGAGGTAAGAATGGATCCAAAGATAAATAAGATTCTGGAGAGGTAAAATACCAAGGGATGGCGAAAGGGAATGTCTGGAAGAGGGAATTTCTAGAAGGAATATCTAGTAAAAGGGAAGGTTTAGGGGAGAGAAGAGAGGGAATGCAATGCCCTTATGGCCTTTTCGGATGAAGAAAGCAACGTTCTCAGAACCGCTGCCTCTTTCTTTTATCCTGTCCTCCTCGTTACAATTTCGGGACGATAAGACCACCGTTTCTACAGTTCCCTCAAAGAAACCTCAACAAAAGATAAGTTTCACCTTGAGAGTCTCACAGTCGCAAGTCCGTTTTTTCTTCTTTCTGTTAAACATGACGAAACTTTTTGTGACTTCTTCTCTCATCTCTTCGCTTTTCTTCTCATTTCCCTTTTATTCTACTTTAGGGATTGCCATGATAAGTCACTGAATGTTATTTTCCCTTTTTTCTCTCCATATTTTCCTTCTTTATTTTTTTATGCTACATTTCTTTTCCTTTAGTACAAATGATTAACCTATTTCTTTATTCTTTCTTTCGTTTTTCATAGAGGTACACATTATACCTGAATTGCAACAATGTAAGGATTTCCTGCAATCTGATTGCTTCCTTCATTTTGGGTTGATGACTCATTGCTGTCACATTGATCTGGATGAACTATAGGAATAAATCGGCCAAGAACATCTACATAGAAGGAAAGAGATACAAGAGATGCTATCCAAGTTTCCTATTTACCTAATTCTCACACACCAATACCTAGGAAGAAAAGATTTTTTTTTTTTAATGAACGCCTTCTATCAGTGTGAGTATGCAACGTGCACAACAGACTATATCTTGGCCAAAATGATTCTTTTTCCGCCCATCAGTGACATCCTTATTTCAGCACGAGGCTTATTAACTTCTGACCATTGATAAAGAGTTCTCGAGAATTTCTATCATGATGGTCTCCCCCCCCCCTTCCTGTCCCTAAGTTCTTACTCCCCATCACATTTAGGTATGAGTATGTTTCCTTTTATGTCGACACATTCATTTTGTGTTTTCGAGCGGATTGAGCCCCGAGTATTTCAATTTCAGTTGATATTTTATTGGTACCTACCTATGTGTTTGCTGTTTTTACTTTCCTTATCCTATAGGAAGGAAAGTAATGTAATCGGGTCAAATTTTCGATGCCTAATAGTATAGAGGGGCAATGCCCCCAGCTTTCTCTTCCCATTCGACTGCAAATCTGTTCACATGAACTTTCCTAATAAACGGTTCGTTGACATAATATGCAAATTAGCTGGATTCCACCTAAAGTCATCAGCTCAGCAGTCAGTGGGGATAATATGTTTGGGAAAAGTTTAGATTGAGTTTTAATCCATGTTCAGACGGCAGGGCTCATGACAATGCCTGCTTTATACTAGACATAGGAGATATTATAATCATCAGGGCCGTATACCTACAGGATTTTGTCGAGGGGGGGGGGATGCTCCAAATTTTCGGAGTCTGGCCTACAGTAGGTATTATTATGTTAAGGCGGTCTCTTTCTGATCCCTTGTGTGCCGCGTTCATTTTAGTTTAGGACTATTGTACTACAGTAAAGGAGAAAAATGCAGCTCGAGGGCCCCCCCCCCTCCCCCCCCCTATACAGGCCTGAGTATCATCCCCTGTGCCTTAATCCTTAATGTAATGAGCGTAAGAAGTGAGTTGTGAGTTCCAAGTTTTAACGCGACGATTTAGCTCTATCTTCCTCCTTCTTACTCTCTTTCCCTCTCTCCTTAATTTTCTCTCTCTTTCTCTTTCTCTCTCTCTCTTATGCGGTTCCTCATTCTTGCTCTCTCTGTCCCTGTCCTTCTCTCTCTACTTCCTCCCTCTCAATCTTCCTTAGGTTATCATCTCCCTCTCTCTTCATCCTACCTCTCTCTTTCCCTTTCTCTCTCTCTCTCTTTCTTCCTCTCTCTCTCTTCCCACTTTCCTTCCTACCTCCCTCTCCCTCGACTTATCGTTCTTACTCTTTCTATCCCTTTCTCTCTCTCTCTCCCTCCCCAAAGTTTAGAAAACTTGCGTAATCAAATTACCCCATTCAATCTTTTTTTAACGACACCTGTCTTCTGTCTGCGTCTAACTTGCGTAACTTTATCATGTGGATAATATTTCCTTCTCGCTTTATCATTTTCAACATTGTTGATTCTTGGCGCAAACATTGTATGGCGGATAAAATGCAATAAAAGTTGAGTTTGGGCCAGAAATTAGTTTAATACTTCGGTCTTTAAGGTGATTTCACTATTAGGAGATTTTCCTGATTTAGTTGTCTGTTTTTCAAAACAACTTCGCACTTATGTAGCTTTTTTATTATTATTATTTTACCAGACAGATTTAAATAGCGTCGCGGTTTTCAACTGAGTTTAATTAAAATTTTGTTTGTTTGTTTTCTTTTCTTTTTTAATAATAGAAAACAATAAAAATTGAAATTAAAAATAAAATAATCTATAACTGAAAAAAGTATTAAAATAAATGCCCGAGTATGCAAAAATCTGTGGAGACAGTCGGAAAAAGTGATCGTAAACCGTCATCGAAAATGTCAATACCACCAGCCTCTTCTGAGCCCTTGTCAACACTTGAGTTTTTGATTAGACAGACTTGAGTTTTTGATTAGACAGACTTGAGTTTTTGATTAGACAGACTTGAGTTTTTGATTAGACAGACTTGAGTTTTTGATTAGACTTTTATCAAATAAAATACGTAACATCTACATAATTACAATATGTACGCAGGTAGGTACCTATACGATTTTTCAGCAAGTGACAAAAAAAGTTCCGCCTTGTAAGAAAAACCCATCACCTGTAGTTGTCAACTTATCAGAAAATGTCTACTTATTAAATATTGTGGAAGTCAACAAAAGGTGACTAATAACGGCGCAACGGCAATCGGGTAATATCTCCAAAATAGGGTAAGTGTACCATTTATTCGCCCACTTAAAAAACGTACCATTTATTGGCCCACCTGCCCACATATATTTTTCTAATTTTCCTCCTCCCCTCCTCTCCCTTCCATCTCTCACCTTACTTCTCTAAGTCCTCTCTCTCTCCCTCTCTCTCTCTCTCTCGCGCACCTTATTTATGTCCTGATCCCCCCCCACCACCGACATCCCTAACCTAGCCCCTACCTCTCTCTCTCTCTCTCTTTCTTCCCCCTAACCTCTCTCTTTACTTCTTCCTCCTCCCCTCCTTTCCTTTCCTTCTCTCACCTTACTTCTCTAAGTCCTCTCTCTCTCTCTCTCCCTACCTCTCTCTCTCCCTCCCTCTCTCTCTCTCACCTTACTTCTCTCCCTCTCTCTCTCTCACCTTAAGTCCTCTCTCTCTCTCTCTGTCTCTCTCTCTCTCTCTCTGTCTCTCTACTTCTCTCTCTCTCTCTCACCTTACTTTCACTTTTCCTAAGGGAGGGATGACTTATGGCGGGAAAGCACGCGATTCTTGTGAGTGTAACTTACGAGTCTAGAATATACAGAGCATAGATATCACCTATACACATACCTACATCAGGGCTGTTTTTAGGGGGGGGGAGGGGGGCCCAATCCCCCCCCCTTTTTTTCTCTTGTACTGTGGGCCAGACCCCGAAAACTTGGAGCATTCACCCCTCGTCCATTAGTGTTTGGATCCTCTGGCCCTTCTCAACAAAATCTTGGATACGGCCCTGACCTACATGGCATAGATATCACCTAAACATGGCATAGATATCACCTAAACATGGCATAGATATCGCCTAAACATGGCATAGATATCACCTAAACATGGCATAGATATCACCTAAACATGGCATAGATATCACCTAAACATGGCATAGATATCACCTAAACATGGCATAGATATCACCTAAACATGGCATAGATATCACCTAAACATGGCATAGATATCACCTAAACATGGCATAGATATCACCTAAACATGGCATAGATATCACCTAAACATGGCATAGATATCACCTAAACATGGCATAGATATCACCTAAACATGGCATAGATATCACCTAAACATGGCATAGATATCACCTAAACATGGCATAGATATCACCTAAACATGGCATAGATATCACCTAAACATGGCATAGATATCACCTAAACATGGCATAGATATCACCTAAACATGGCATAGATATCACCTAAACATGGCATAGATATCACCTAAACATGGCATAGATATCACCTAAACATGGCATAGATATCACCTAAACATGGCATAGATATCACCTAAACATGGCATAGATATCACCTAAACATGGCATAGATATCACCTAAACATGGCATAGATATCACCTAAACATGGCATAGATATCACCTAAACATGGCATAGATATCACCTAAACATGGCATAGATATCACCTAAACATGGCATAGATATCACCTAAACATGGCATAGATATCACCTAAACATGGCATAGATATCACCTAAACATGGCATAGATATCACCTAAACATGGCATAGATATCACCTAAACATGGCATAGATATCACCTAAACATGGCATAGATATCACCTAAACATGGCATAGATATCACCTAAACATGGCATAGATATCACCTAAACATGGCATAGATATCACCTAAACATGGCATAGATATCACCTAAACATGGCATAGATATCACCTAAACATGGCATAGATATCACCTAAACATGGCATAGATATCACCTAAACATGGCATAGATATCACCTAAACATGGCATAGATATCACCTAAACATGGCATAGATATCACCTAAACATGGCATAGATATCACCTAAACATGGCATAGATATCACCTAAACATGGCATAGATATCACCTAAACATGGCATAGATATCACCTAAACATGGCATAGATATCACCTAAACATGGCATAGATATCACCTAAACATGGCATAGATATCACCTAAACATGGCATAGATATCACCTAAACATGGCATAGATATCACCTAAACATGGCATAGATATCACCTAAACATGGCATAGATATCACCTAAACATGGCATAGATATCACCTAAACATCCCATCCCTCCACTCTAATATTCTATGACCTTCCCCCTGCCCATCGCTTCTGTCCCTAGCTAACACCCTTTTCACCCATCCACTCTGATTTTCAAACCTCCTTCCCTCCTTACTCCCCACCTCTCTTCTCTCTTTCTCTCTCCCTACCGTCCATCTCTCTCCTTACTTCCAAGTCCACTCTTTCTCTCTCTCTCTCGCACCTTATTTATGTCCTGATCTCCCCGCCCTCTCTCTTTCTTTCTACCTTCCCCCTCTCCCCTCTTCCTCCTCTCTCTCTCTCTCTCGCACCTTATTTATGTCCTGATCTCCCCGCCCTCTCTCTTTCTTTCTACCTTCCCCCTCTCCCCTCTTCCTCCTCTGTATTATGCATCTCATTTTAATATCTTTCAAATAACAGAATGGAATTCAAAATGGTATTCGCGATTCAAGTAGGTAATCTTGAAGGTAAGAAGGAGGAGGAAGAAGAAGAAGCAGAAGAAGAAGAAGCAGAAGAAGAAGAAGCAGAAGAAGAAGGAGGAGGAGAAGGAGAAAGGAGGTGAGAGGGAGAATGCGAAAAATTAGGGCAATGAGAAGGAGGCGAACGAAAAGGAGATGAAGAAGAAAGAAGAGAAGAGAAAGAGGAGGAAAGGGAATGAAAAAAAAGAATACAGGAGAATAAACGGAGAGGAAAAAGAGGGAGAAATTGTAGGAGGAGGAGAAGAAGGAGGTGTAATAAGAATAAAAGTAGGAGGGGGAGTGAAGGGAAAGAAGCAGAAAGAGAAAACGAAGAGGAGGAGGGAGATAATAAAGAGAATTAGGGAGGAGATGGGATAAGGTCCCCCGCTTAAAATAATAATAATATGACCGAAGCCGCACAGTCAACCTCAAAAAGTGTACGATGTCTAGTCCAGGACAACACGTGCTGTTAAAAATGACCCGAAGAGGTCCCTAATATTTCATGCGATAGCCCCAAAATCAACATTAGCCCAACCACAATATCCCTGGATGAAATTTATCCAGCAAGTCAAGTGATAGTAATTAGTAATGCATTCGGTGATTTGGAATAATTCCCTTCAAAAGAATCCCTTTCCCCATAAAATTCCCTTTCCTCATAGTCCCATATGTGGTTTATCGTCCTATTTCCTACATTTCATAATTTATGCGACTTGCACGGTTTAATGAAAGAATGGGCGGGCAAGAAGAAACATGTTAAGGCGCTGTAGTTAAAGTGCCTTACGGAAAAAAGAAAAACAAACAGCTTTCTAATGAGAGACATTGTTTAAAATCAGCCACTAAAAGATTCATAATTTCATATTGATTGTTCATGAAGATACACTATTTCCCCCCCCCCCCCCCCTCTCCCAACATATGCAACATGTTTATTGTTTAAACTTGCGAGTCATATGGATGTTTTCCAGTTCATCACGTGTCCGTTTTACAAAACCCGACAACCCGTATTATATTAATAAGGTTACTGGTTTATCTAGGATTAGTAAGGTAACCAATTGTAGGCGATATGAGTTACTTTCACAGATCTGTCTCTGGACTGATTCTTATAAGCTCTAAGAGACCTCCAATTCGCGAAACGTCAAAACAGAAGAAACTTTCATAAAA
>NW_007380615.1:15725-18580 GCF_000475195.1 Diaphorina citri
TCATATGATGCTTCCTATTGCGTTGAAGTTCTCTACATTGTCGCACGTGAAGTTCATATTACATGGAAATGGTATGAAGAAAGACGTTTTCCTTGGTAGTATGAACTGTCTCGTAGGGTAAGTGTACCATTTATTCGCCCACCTAAAAAACGTACCATTTATTGGCCCACCTGTACCATACGCCACATAAGTCTGAACTGGACGAACTTTTTCAAGATCCAATTTCATCAAAAGAAAGGGCTTAAAGACTGCTATCGAACCAGTGCTATTCAAAAATTGTAGCCATAAAAACAAAAATTAGAAAAATATATGTGGGCAGGTGGGCCAATAAATGGTACGTTTTTTTAAGTGGGCGAATAAATGGTACACTTACCCTAGGTACCTACAAGGAATACAAGAAATATAGGTACCTACAAGGAATACAAGAAATAAAATGAAAGACCTACTCTGATGGAAATATTGTGGGTGTAGTAGTTATTCAAAAACAGAAAAGATGACATTTCTTCAGTTATTTATTTATTCTTTAACGGTATACCTAAGTTGGTGGAACAAAAAGAATACAAGAAATTTAATAATAATAATAATAATATTTAATAATAATATTATGCTGAAAAAAAAAAAGACTCCCTCGCAAGTATAGGTACTGATGGAGGATATTGTGGGTGTATTATGCATCTCATTTTAATATCTTTCAAATAACAGAATGGAATTCAAAATGGTATTCGCGATTCAAGTAGGTAATCTTGAAGGTAAGAAGGAGGAGGAAGAAGAAGAAGCAGAAGAAGAAGAAGCAGAAGAAGAAGAAGCAGAAGAAGAAGAAGCAGAAGAAGAAGAAGCAGAAGAAGAAGAAGCAGAAGAAGAAGAAGCAGAAGAAGAAGAAGCAGAAGAAGAAGAAGCAGAAGAAGAAGAAGCAGAAGAAGAAGAAGCAGAAGAAGAAGAAGCAGAAGAAGAAGAAGCAGAAGAAGAAGAAGCAGAAGAAGAAGAAGCAGAAGAAGAAGAAGCAGAAGAAGAAGAAGCAGAAGAAGAAGAAGGAGGAGGAGAAGGAGAAAGGAGGTGAGAGGGAGACATCCCTAACCTAGCCCCTACCTCTCTCTCTCTCTCTCTCTCTCTCCCTATCTACCTCTCTCTCTCTTCCCCCTAACCTCTCTCTTTACTTCTTCCTCCTCCCCTCCTCTCCCTTCCATCTCTCACCTTACTTCTCTAAGTCCTCTCTCTCTCCCTCTCTCTCTCTCTCTCGCGCACCTTATTTATGTCCTGATCCCCCCCCACCACCGACATCCCTAACCTAGCCCCTACCTCTCTCTCTCTCTCTCTTTCTTCCCCCTAACCTCTCTCTTTACTTCTTCCTCCTCCCCTCCTTTCCTTTCCTTCTCTCACCTTACTTCTCTAAGTCCTCTCTCTCTCCCTCTCTCTCTCTCTCTCGCGCACCTTATTTATGTCCTGATCCCCCCCCACCACCGACATCCCTAACCTAGCCCCTACCTCTCTCTCTCTCTCTCTTTCTTCCCCCTAACCTCTCTCTTTACTTCTTCCTCCTCCCCTCCTTTCCTTTCCTTCTCTCACCTTACTTCTCTAAGTCCTCTCTCTCTCCCTCTCTCTCTCTCTCTCGCGCACCTTATTTATGTCCTGATCCCCCCCCACCACCGACATCCCTAACCTAGCCCCTACCTCTCTCTCTCTCTCTCTTTCTTCCCCCTAACCTCTCTCTTTACTTCTTCCTCCTCCCCTCCTTTCCTTTCCTTCTCTCACCTTACTTCTCTAAGTCCTCTCTCTCTCCCTCTCTCTCTCTCTCTCGCGCACCTTATTTATGTCCTGATCCCCCCCCACCACCGACATCCCTAACCTAGCCCCTACCTCTCTCTCTCTCTCTCTTTCTTCCCCCTAACCTCTCTCTTTACTTCTTCCTCCTCCCCTCCTTTCCTTTCCTTCTCTCACCTTACTTCTCTAAGTCCTCTCTCTCTCCCTCTCTCTCTCTCTCTCGCGCACCTTATTTATGTCCTGATCCCCCCCCACCACCGACATCCCTAACCTAGCCCCTACCTCTCTCTCTCTCTCTCTTTCTTCCCCCTAACCTCTCTCTTTACTTCTTCCTCCTCCCCTCCTTTCCTTTCCTTCTCTCACCTTACTTCTCTAAGTCCTCTCTCTCTCCCTCTCTCTCTCTCTCTCGCGCACCTTATTTATGTCCTGATCCCCCCCCACCACCGACATCCCTAACCTAGCCCCTACCTCTCTCTCTCTCTCTCTTTCTTCCCCCTAACCTCTCTCTTTACTTCTTCCTCCTCCCCTCCTTTCCTTTCCTTCTCTCACCTTACTTCTCTAAGTCCTCTCTCTCTCCCTCTCTCTCTCTCTCTCGCGCACCTTATTTATGTCCTGATCCCCCCCCACCACCGACATCCCTAACCTAGCCCCTACCTCTCTCTCTCTCTCTCTTTCTTCCCCCTAACCTCTCTCTTTACTTCTTCCTCCTCCCCTCCTTTCCTTTCCTTCTCTCACCTTACTTCTCTAAGTCCTCTCTCTCTCCCTCTCTCTCTCTCTCTCGCGCACCTTATTTATGTCCTGATCCCCCACCTACACATGGCATAGATATCGCCTACTTCTTAATTTCTTAACAAGTTTCTTCTTCATTGAAAATAATATTATTGGTATGTATTCATGTTCTCTCTCTCTCTCTCTCTCTCTCTCTCAAGTCCTTATTATTTTAGAATAATATTTCCTTTAGTTTTCTCTAGTTGGTTAGCTTTTCCTTTGAGAGACAATTGTAGACCTACCCATAATAAGTTCAAATGTCTAAGTTGTATAATTTTCTGGTAAAAAAAAAAAAAAAAAAACATCTGCTTTGTTTGTTTTTTTTTTTA
>NW_007380615.1:19283-21774 GCF_000475195.1 Diaphorina citri
GAGAGAGAGAGAGAGAGAGAGAGAGAGAGAGAGAGAGAGAGAGAGAGAGAGAGAGAGAAGGACAAAGAGAGAGAAAACGAGAAAGGAAAAGAGACAGAGAATCATGTATTCGTACCTACCTATTCATTAAAAAAAAAAAAAGTTTATAGGGGCACACAAATGCCCTTATGGGCTTGAAAAAAGGGGTAAAAAATGTCCCTATTATTTCCCTAGGTAAAACGAAAGTGACGGAATAACGAGAAAAATTGTTAACTCAAAAGCTATTGTATTACATTTATGTCGAATGAAACAAACTAAACATAAAAAATAAATAAATTCAGAAGTATACATAGGTATATAAAACAAGTATACAGTTTATTTATTCATGAATCATAATGTAATAAGTAGGGTACCTATGTAGGTATATGGATATTTGATGCTCAAAAATATGTACATTTCAAAATTCAAATCTTAAAAACACAAAATTTCGACTTGTACCTCTTTTACTCATCAAATTCAAATTATACCTATAGGCTACTCACTCGATTTACATCATTGGAAACTAATTTGACCCTATGGAAAATCTCTGCAAACCATATTCATCAGATCAAATGGAAATGTACAAATGAAACAGACTAAACATAAAAAATAAATAAATTCAGAAGTATACATATATAAAACAAGTATACAGTTTATTTATTCATGAATCATGATGTAATAAGTAGGGTATATGGATTTTTGATGCTCAAAAATATGTACCTACATTTCAAAATTCAAATCTTAAAAACACAAAATTTCGACTTGTACCTCTTTTACCCATCAAAATTCAAATTATACCTATAGGGTACTCACTCGATTTACATCATTGGAAACTAATTTGACCCTATGGAAAATCTCTGCAAACCATATTCATCAGATCAAATGGAAATGTACGACCACATAGCGAATTTTCCGAACACGGCGGTTTTCCGGCTTGACTCGTTTGTCTTGTGCGGAAAAATCATGGGCGAACTTTTACGTCATCTTCATCTGGTCGAAATGTAGCTACTCATTTACATAGCTCTAGAATGTAGCTACTCATTTACATAGCTCTAGAAGTCTAGAATGTAGACATACTAATACAATATCGTTTCTCAAATTCTCACATTTTAATCTCTCTCTCTCTCTCCTCTTTTTCTTCCTTCTGGGGTGTTCATTCTCTTTTCATCTTCCTTCTCTTCTCTTTCTTCTTCTTCCTCTTCTTCTTCCTCTTCTTCCTCCTCTTCTTCTTCTTCCTCCTCTTCTTCTTCCTCCTCTTCTTCTTCCTCCTCTTCTTCTTCCTCCTCTTCTTCTTCCTCCTCTTCTTCTTCTTCCTTTTCTTCCTCTTCTTCTTCCTCTTCTTCTTCCTCTTCTTCTGCTTCTCTTCTTCTTCCTTTCATCATCCTTCTGCATTCTCCTCCTCGCCACAGTCTGCTTTTTTCTAGTTAGATCTCTTTCTTATTCTTCTTCTTTTCTTTTTCTCTTTCTCGTACTCCATTTCTCTTTCTTCTTCTTTTCCTTCTCCTCTCCTATTCTCTCCGTTTTGCTTTTCATCCAAAGTAAAAACCACAGCGGCTTAACATTAGGGTTTAGGTTCGTCTGGTTTTGCTGCATTAAAGCTCAGAGTCTGGATGCATTTATTATCTTTTATATGTATGTTTTCCACTTCTTATCCCAGCTTGCATGGGAAATGTAACGAGGGAAACACGTCATATTTTTGAATGGGAGCCATAATTAAAATTAGCTCCCCCGAAGACAAGGTGAACTTTTGCGACATAAAAAAACTTTTTGCGTTCCCCCTAACCCTCTTACCTCGTCAAGACAACTGAAAAGAGTTTAATTTCTGTTGAAAATTTTCTCTCTCTTTTAGATAATGTGAAAATTGTGATGCATAGAACTTGAAATCCGGATTTGCAGATTTTTTCAGTGATTTATTTTATTTATTTTATAAGTTTCCATTTATTTGTTTTTCAGAACAACTCTCTCATCAAATAAATTGTTAACAAATGGTATACCCACCCGTAAAAGCCGTATACCCATCAAATGGTATACCCATCCGTAAAAGCCGTATACCCATCAAATGGTATACCCATCCGCAGGGCCGGATTACCCATAAGGCAGAATGGCAGACTGCCACGGGCCCCGCGCTTTTGGGGGCCCCGCGCTTTGAGGCTCTCTTTTAAATAATGTGAAAATTGTGATGCATAGAACTTGGAATCCGGATTTGCAGATTTTTTCAGTGATGTTTGAACATTTTGAATTTTGAAACGTTCCTCTATTATTTGTCACTCAGACCAATCTCAGAGGTGTACCCTATGAAGCTATAAGCTGTGTCCGCACATAGTCTTTTCTTTGGACTGTACCCAAGGAGTTATGTCAGGGAAAATAAGTTATGTCAGGGAAAACAGTTTTCTTGCAGTTGTCTTGACAAGGTAAGCAGTTTTCTTTGGATTGTACCTAAGGAGTTATGTCAGGGAAAACAAGTTATGTCAGG
>NW_007380616.1:0-1360 GCF_000475195.1 Diaphorina citri
GACTTAGAGTTGAGAAGTTGCGGGTTCGATACTCAAATGTAATAGAAAGTCGTGTGATGTTCACACCAGATTTTTTTCCGTTTGTGTTGTGTATATTGAATTGTAACCAAAAAAGAGTCTAGAATAAATAAATAAAGGAAATTTTCTCTTTTCTCTGCCGAAAATTTAAAGAAATTTTACAAGAGGTAAAATTTCCCTTTTCTGTCCCACACAGGTTGTATCTCCGTACAATTCCGAGGATGCCAAGGGTCTTCTGAAAGCTGCCATCCGTGATCCCGATCCCGTTGTGTTCCTAGAGAATGAACTCTTGTACGGAGTTCAATATCCAATGGGAGATGAGGCTCTGTCCAAAGATTTCGTCCTGCCCATCGGCAAAGCCAAAGTCGAGAAACAAGGTAAATTTTTATGCCCGGTTTTACGGACTAACGGTGGGTTTTACCAACCTACTTTGAGCCCCTAACAGCCTGTTAGCTTTAACAGCTCTGTTAAGCCTATACAAATCAAATGGAACCTAGCGGGCTGTTAGCTTACCAGGCCTGCCAGGGACTGAAAAAATATTGGTGAGATCCACCCTAATAAGCTAACAAGAAGATTTTATTTATTATTTTTACAACATTTTGTCTGAATTTATGCTGTGTCGTTTTAGACAACCCAAATTTCCGGCAGACCGTCAATGCATTTTAGGAATTTTTGTTTTGTGTTAAGCATACTTAAATGCTTTTAACAAAATAATATCGTTCCTCAATTATTACACCTAGATAAATTTTATGACTTGATTGGACTCGACCTCTAGAATCCAGATCCAAAGTCCAACGCGTTAACCACTGCACCACTGAGGTTGGGTCCACCAAATAAAATTTATTGACTATATCTCTCTCTACTTTCCAGGAAAAGACATCACAATTGTCGGCCCACTCGAAAGCCGTCGAGACAAGTCTCTGGACGCCCGCCAAATTCTGGCCGGGTCAGGGAAATCGAACGCTGAGGTCATCAATCCTGAGATCCCTGAGACCCTTTGCGGACATGAAACATCATCAAGTCCCACAAGTCGTCATGAAGACCCAACTATTTAGAACTCAGTTGAGGGGGAGGATGGCCATGTTCGGTATCGGGATCGGAAATCAGTGGGCATGAAATTTATATGGAAAGTACAGTAGTCGCTTTCTTAGCATTTTGTATTTTCTTTCACAATTTAATAAATTATGACTAGTATCTAAACTTAGTTATAACTCAATAAGAAGTATTTCTATATTGTTTTTTTTTTTTCTTCCATTTTCTAATCCCTTTGTACCTTTAGCTTAGGTGCTGTAGAATCAATAATTATTCGGGTACAACGTTTTTGATACGAACACCACTTTTC
>NW_007380616.1:1524-25673 GCF_000475195.1 Diaphorina citri
GACGAACTTTTAGTCAAAAAGTTACTAAAAAATTAAAAAGATCGGTTTTGTATTACTCGGTAAATAAAGGAAAAAATTACCTCCCGATACTATTAACTGAACTTGTTTAAACAGATTTTATTCTGCCCAAGTTGCAGAGATTACTTAAAAATTCTGGGCGAGCACATCAAAGACTATTGTAGACCCAAGAAGTTATTTATTTCTATTCTTTCCGGTTAGTTTAAATTTATTTTTCTACCCTTGTTACCTTTACACTAAACGTCCCCCTTTGGGACAAGGAATACGTCAAAGTCAATAGTTCTTTAAAGGTGTGTCCACACATAGGTCGACCGGCCGTCGATCAATGTCGGATGAACCGTCAACACTGCCTCGACACATGGATTCACCTCGTCGATCGACGGCCCGTCAAATATGTTTGAAACACACCTTTAACTATTCCTTATATTTGCGCCTTCTATCTTTAACTATTTTCTATCATTCATATATTTCAACCACGCATCATGTCTCAATCATATCAACATATTTCAAAATATATATAAAATTTCCAAAGCAAATTGATCAATAATCTTATAACATATTCGCGAGTGTGACTCTTTTACCACACCCCAAAGAAATGTTTATTTCTCATTTTCACACTAAAAATAAACAATTAATCTGCTGATTACGTTCACAGCTTACACAAATAGAAGAGAGTAGCACTTGCAAAATTCAAACTAAGTCTCTCACATCTTCTAGACAACCCTGCTATAATCTACCAACCCTAACCAATATTCGCTTGCAGTGAATTACAGGCGAGGCAAGGACATATACAACTTAATTCATGCATGGACGCCCCACCTGATTACTTAGTGTGCAAGGCTGTGCGACAACACCAAAATGCACACTTAACACACCAAGAGCTGGAGCTCAGCTCGTCTATCACATACACACAGAAGGGAACGTTGGTGAACACCGCCAACGAAAATCTTCCAAAGTAACCCGCAACAGCTTACCCCAAACCACTTGAAACGGATTATTTATGTTACAGAAATGAAATTTTGAGATATTTATCAGTGTAGTTGAAGCAACATCAATATTACTCGTCTAATATATATAGATTTGAACCCTATAATAGAAAAATTAATAAAACTGAAACGCTAAAAACAGTCCACATGTTATATTCGTGTCACAGGTGGTGGAACAACACATATATACACATAGGAGCCTAGAGCTCGCTGCTCTTCCTACACCAGAGAACGTGTGACAATAGACAGAAAATTTTGTGCATAGTGACACCCGATTCCCTACACTTGACGTTTATGTACGATGATTTGACAGACATATTTTAATCAGTTGTTAATTATAGTATTTGTGAGAATACAATCAGAAAGAAATAATACTGAACAGACCAATCATACTCTATAGATAACGATCACTTTGAACACAGTATTGAATTGCACGTGAGCACGATTCTCTATACAGAACTATCTATATTTGTCAAATTTGATTTGAGCTACAATTTGGAATATTATAATTTTTGATTATATTATTGAAAGGAAAAAATAGGTTGGAAAGAAATTTATTCTGGTTTTGAAAATCTTTAATTTTCGCCCACGTTGACATGTCAACTTGCCTCAAAACTTTTGATTAATTTAAAACAAGAGATTTCACTCTGATTCTTAGGGAGTTCATTGAAATCCGAACCTTGAACCCAAACCCCCTTGATTCCTTTTATAGCCACTCTGAAAATTTGTATTACTTAATTAAATTTAATGGTCTAAAAACTTACGTCTCAGGGAATAGTGTGGTCTTAGAGTGCATCAGATGTCAAGTACGCACATCCTTTTATTTATTTGTAAATTTTTGTTTCATTTTTATGTAAACCCTAGTCCTCAATTAATAGTCCTTTAAGATCTGCCGATGCTATCTTCTTTTCAAAAATCGTTCCTAGCTTTTGAAGCTTTTCTTGTGTGCATAGATTCGCAACATTTCGGTCCGTCAAATATGAGTTAACCAGAATTTCGTTCGAGCCTCTTGATTTTGTGTTCATTGTACAAGACTTTTTACTTCTGTTGATTTTCGCTTGTCTAAAATATGTTATCCCTTGGTTCCACTTTATTCTATAATTTATTTTCTTCTTCTACTTTTTACCTACTTGAGTAAATATTCAAGGACCCTTTACCTTGCAATGCCCACTGTGCAATGTATAAATATAAAACTATCTGTCACTCTGCTTTAACTAGATCTATTTTGTTTATAAATACCAGCTCCCTGCTCCCTATTTGTTTAGTTTTGTTTATACAAAAGTGAAATAAACTTTACAATAAATATGTTATGAAATTGTTTATTTTTATAAATTAAACCCTTTTACAGTCTATTACTTTTGATGGTACCCCCCTTCCCACCCAAAACCCTCCCCTTTTATCATCGGGATAACTTGGAGCTTTATCGTTGTTGGAAGAAAATAGATTTGTTTTGGCATAACTGTTCAATACCTGTGTTTAATCCTTATCCAATGTATAGCAGTATAGCATAGCAATATCTGATGAACAAAATATTGAACTTCTATACAGCTCATAAAAACACTCTAAGCAAGAGTGGACCTTTTTTAATAGTAGGATTCTCACTTAGTGAGAGCTCTTCTACCTACCCAGCCGCTGGAATATTTCTCCTTTAAAAAGGGAAAAACGAACGAATATTCTAATCAATGTTATTTTTCACGCCGAATCGAATGGTGCTACTTTTAATACTGTCTGACTTACGGTTGAGAAGTTGCGGGTTCGATACTTCTTTAAAAAGGGAAAAACGAAAACCTTCCACAGGAATTTTAACAACTCTGATAAAACTTCAATATTTGCTCATCAGCTGATGAATGTTATTCTTTAGGCTGCAGTTCCATTGGATGAGGCCAAATGTGATTTCAGACCTTTTGATGGCACGCGATAGAATCAAACTCAGTAGTTTTTAGGTGTGCTGTTATATAGCTTCCGAGTTTTTTTTTTTTTTTTTTTTTTTTTTCACGGGGGATCAAAATTGATCTGCCGATGCTATCTTCTTTTCAAAAATCGTTCCTAGCTTTTGAAGCTTTTCTTGTGTGCATAGTTTCGCAACATTTCGGTCCGTCAAATATGAGTTAACCAGAATTTCGTTCGAGCCTCTTGATTTTGTGTTCATTGTACAAGACTTTTTACCCTGTATCTCTAACATATTCTTGCGTGTTTACAGGCGAGGCTTTCTATCATCTGGACGCACCTGTTATTCGTGTCACAGGTGTGGACACACCCATGCCTTACACCAAGAGCCTAGAGCTCGCTGCTCTTCCTACACCAGAGGACGTTGTGAACACCGCCAAGAAAATCTTGTCCAAGTAAACCCCGCCTTCCCCAACACTTGACGTTTATGTTACGATGATTTGAAAGATATTTATCAGTTGTTGAATTATTTGTTATTTTGTTTGACTATAATAGAAAATTAATACTGAACAGTAAACATTCCTATATACGACATTTGAATACAGTATTAACACTATAATAAATATTAATAATAATTAATTGCATGTGAGACGATTCTCTTTAGGAACTTTCAATTTGTCAAATTTGATTTGAGCTACAATTTGGTAGACAAGTATACCTGATATATTTATTTACACAGAAAATAATGAAACTAACAGAACAAATTTTGGTCACTTTTTTTGATTTATTATTGAAGGAAAAAAATGAGGTTGGAAATTTATTCTGGTTTTGAAAATCTTTAATTTTCGCCCACGTTGACATGTCAACTTGCCTCAAAACTTTTGATTAATTTAAAACAAGAGATTTCACTCTGATTCTTAGGGAGTTCATTGAAATCCGAACCTTGAACCCAAAACCCCTTGATTCCTTTTATAGCCACTCTGAAAATTTGTATTACTTAATGAAATTTAATGGTCTAAAAACTTACGTCTCAGGGAATAGTGAGGTCTTAGAGTGCATCAGATGTCAAGTACGCACATCCTTTTATTTATTTGTAAATTTTTGTTTCATTTTTATGTAAACCCTAGTCCTCTTGCATGTGAGACGATTCTCTTTAAGAACTTTCAATTTGTCAAATTTGATTTGAGCTACAATTTGGTAGACAAGTATACCTGATATATTTATTTACAATTTGAAATTTATTCTGGTTTTGAAAATCTTTAATTTTCGCCCACGTTGACATGTCAACTTGCCTCAAAACTTTTGATTAATTTAAAACAAGAGATTTCACTCTGATTCTTAGGGAGTTCATTGAAATCCGAACCTTGAACCCAAAACCCCTTGATTCCTTTTATAGCCACTCTGAAAATTTGTATTACTTAATTAAATTTAATGGTCTAAAAACTTACGTCTCAGGGAATAGTGTGGTCTTAGAGTGCATCAGATGTCAAGTACGCACATCCTTTTATTTATTTGTAAATTTTTGTTTCATTTTTATGTAAACCCTAGTCCTCAATTAATAGTCCTTTAAGATCTGCCGATGCTATCTTCTTTTCAAAAATCGTTCCTAGCTTTTGAAGCTTTTCTTGTGTGCATAGATTCGCAACATTTCGGTCCGTCAAATATGAGTTAACCAGAATTTCGTTCGAGCCTCTTGATTTTGTGTTCATTGTACAAGACTTTTTACTTCTGTTGATTTTCGCATGTCTAAAATATGTTATCCCTTGGTTCCACTTTATTCTATAATTTATTTTCTTCTTCTACTTTTTACCTACTTGAGTAAATATTCAAGTTGTCTAAAATATGTTATCCCTTGGTTCCACTTTATTCTATAATTTATTTTCTTCTTCTACTTTTTACCTACTTGAGTAAATATTCAAGGACCCTTTACCTTGCAATGCCCACTGTGCAATGTATAAAACTATCTGCCACTCTGCTTTAACTAGATCTATTTTGTTTATAAATACCAGCTCCCTGCTCCCTATTTGTTTAGTTTTGTTTATACAAAAGTGAAATATATAAAACTATCTGTCACTCTGCTTTAACTAGATCTATTTTGTTTATAAATACCAGCTCCCTGCTCCCTATTTGTTTAGTTTTGTTTATACAAAAGTGAAATAAACTTTACAATAAATATGTTATGAAATTGTTTATTTTTATAAATTAAACCCTTTTACAGTCTATTACTTTTGATGGTACCCCCCTTCCCACCCAAAACCCTCCCCTTTTATCATCGGAATAACTTGGAGCTTTATCGTTGTTGGAAGAAAATAGATTTGTTTTGGCCTAACTGTTCAATACCTGTGTTTAATCCTTATCCAATGTATAGCATAGCAAGCAATATCTGATGAACGAAATATTGAAATTCTATACAGCTCATAAAAACACTCTTAGCAAGAGTGGACCTTTTTTTAATAGTAGGATTCTCACTTAGTGAGAGCTCTTCTACCTACCCAGCCGCTGGAATATTTCTCCTTTAAAAAGGGAAAAACGAATAGCTAGGGCTGATTTAGAAGCTGACAAAAAACGCTGACCCTGTCTGAACACGGGAAAAGGCAAGGAAGAGAAAGAAGATACCTTGTTAATCCTACTCAAATAGAACTAAAAATCCAATTATTTTAGCATATAAATTTATAAAATTCATAATGAGTATATTCAGTACATAGGTACTTACTTATTCTTATTACTTACTCAGCTAGGGCTGATTTAGAAGCTGACAAAAACGCTGACCCTGTCTGAACACGGGAAAAGGCAAGGAAGAGAAAGAAGATACCTTGTTAATCCTACTCAAATAGAACTAAAAAGTCCCTTTTCCTGGGTAGTCTAAACAGGGTCTTGTGTATTTAATGAGTTCATATAGTAATGAAATTACGTTACCCACGTACTTGTTTTATTTCTGAATAATGTTCGAATTGCAAGTTGTTGTGTTGGAAAGTAACTGGACCCGTTAACCTTAATAGTGAGCGTAATAACTGTTCCATGTATATTTTCCTCAATAACCTTGCTCGTAATGGGTGCTAATGAATCAAATACGAATTAGTTTTATCAGCTCACTCCATTATTATTATCAGTGCCTCATTCTGAACTTGTTTTGTTTTATGATTTATGAAGCAAGCATGAGAGGGGATGTGAAATGTATTTCATTATGTTTCAATTAAAATATGAGAATTTTTTATGGTGATCATTAACATTCACCAAATATACACTTTGAGAAGACATTTCAATCACTTACCCTTTTAAATCCTTTGGAAGGCCGTAGGGTTGATAAGGCCTTTCTAGGGCCATATTGTCTAGAATCAATTCTAGAGTTCACCAAACCATTAAGGTTTTTTTTTTTTTTTTTTTTTTGATTTTGTAAAAACGTTTATTTTGAACAAACACAGCACACTAAAAATTACTTTTTGCAATTTAGACACTCTTAAAAGTCTTTGAAGTAGAAGAGTAGTAAAAATGAAATAAAAAAGAGTGTACAATCAAGTTACTTAGGTGCAGAAAATGAATAAAATGATAAGCATCCAGCCAATCTGCATCGATGTACCAACCCCAGGCACTCAGAACTCAGATAAGAAATTTTGACGAAAATTTCAAATGTTGGCGCTCTCATTGAGCACAGAGTCACATGCACAGAGCTGAAATTTTACATACCTCTGTGCAGTGTTGCCTCAAAAAGGGATTTTTTTTCCGAATCAGAAAAGGGATATTTAGGCCTGGGAATGCCTGGGATTATTTAGGCTTGGGAATTAGGACATCTCCATTTTTGTATTCCAGTCAAAAAAAAAGTACAAAAGATGATTTTTTTACAGTCGACTGTCGATCGATGGTTGATCTACTATACATGCAGACACAACGTAAAGGTGTGTCCAAACACCGGCCGTCGACATCGATCGACGATGTGAATTTATATTTTGTCAAGGCAGTGTGGATGGTGTCGACATCAATCAATGTCGATTGACGGTCGATCGACTAGGTAGGTAGGTATGTGCCGTATGTGTGGACAGGTGGAGAAACCTTAAGAGAGTTAAGATCCACTTGAAAAAAAAAACGTAGACCCAAGCTTCGAGTTCACGAGAAAAATCCTTTCACCTTTGCTTTACCGTACGAATGTGAATTACCGTACAGCGTACATCCTTTTCAAGGACATCAAAAATTTAAAAAAGGGACATTCCTCAAAATCTTGAGGAAAAAAATAATTCCCATAGTTGGAAGTGGGATTTTTGTGCAAGGGTTCTAGTTATCACTCTGATATCAGGAAAATTCATATTTTTATTATCATTTTTAATCATAAAGAAATAACCTTAAAATCAAAAGGTTAACCCGACCTACTGATTTGGGACAAGAACGACCTATTTGGGACAGAAGATAATCTCCTCCAGACCTGCATTACCTGCAATAGATCCCAGCCACATTCAACCAAGGAAAAATGCTGCTAAAGGTTTGTTTTTCACACAACTTATCTTTGATTTTTTTTCTATTATTCAGGTCATATATTTCACTCCATAGACTACTTCTAGTCTCATGTTTCAAGTTCATGTTTTTTTCTGTACTAAGCCCTCTTGCCTTCTATACGAATTACAAGGATATCCATATCCACACATTGTCTTTTTGTATCACTGCACTTCTGGACCATAGAATTATACAACCTAAACCCCAGGTCTACAACCCAATGTTGTCTCCATGTTGGTCATGTTTTGGACATTTTATAAGTATCTGTACCCTTACAGAATTCAATATTCATATCAGTGGGAAGGTATACATCGTGGGGTTGCTGAAAGTATTTACTGCTTTCTAAGAAGTGTCTTTTGATCTTTTACTGTCACTATTAGAAACCTGTTAAAATATGATCACATGCCAAGAAATCTAGGTGTAAAAAGTTCACATGCAATCGGTACCAGTCTTCCATTTTCTAATACCTACCTTTACTTAGGGCGGTAGATATTATTTTCGGTCCACTTTTTGTAGAAAACTTTTCTTCGTTCCTGGTTACCTGAAGGTTCTCAGCTGGATAAGTGAGCTCTTGTGGAGTGAAAAATGTGCCCCATTAAAGTCATGCATTATTAGAGTCAACAAAAAATCGTATAGAAAAACAGGGTCCTTGTTATCCTCATTGTCCATCTACTCAGTCTGATTTAGAGGCTATTGATCTTGGTCAATACAACCTTATGTTCCTATTTATCTGCATTATACACGACGTAAAAGTATAAGTGAATTCTGCGAGAAAGTGGTCTTCTGAAAAAGACAAGATAAATAGCTCTTTGTATTCCCCACGTTCACGGATTGAATATAATACCTTGCTTGTCACCGACAGTGCTTGGAAATATCTTGGAATATAAATATTTATTATTACACAAGCCGAAGCTCCGTGTAAAAGTGATAGTCACGCAAAAAGAAAAAAAAATCGAGTTTGTTATCCAATAAACAAGAAGAAGAACAGGAAAAAAAGAAGAAGAAACTAGGAGTTTATTAGAAAGATGTCGAACAATCAATTAAATAATAAAATAAAACTTCGTCTTGTTTTTTAAAACTTGTAAAGTTTTTTTTATCATTAAGTAATGCTGTGGAAAAAAAGTTAAACCAGTTTTTGTTCTTTTCATATCGAGTTCAAAGACTGTTTGAAACGTCTAGAAAACAGAGATGAGTTCATGTTTGGGTTCATTTGAAAAACTTTGTTACATTTTATTGACTATATCTCTCTACTTTTCCAGGAAAAGACATCACAATTGTCGGCCACTCGAAAGCCGTCGAGACAGCTCTGGACGCCGCCAAAATTCTGGCGGGTCAGGGAATCGACGCTGAGGTCATCAATCTGAGATCCCTGAGACCTTTGGACATTGAAACCATCACCAAGTCCGTCATGAAGACCAACTATTTAATCTCAGTTGAGGGAGGATGGCCCCAGTGTGGTATCGGATCGGAAATCAGTGCCAGAATTATGGAAAGTAAGTACCTTTCTTACATTTTTACTTTCTTTCACAATTTATAAATTATGACTTAGATCTAAATCTTAGTTAAACTCAATAAGAAGTATTCTATTATTGTTTTTTTTTTCTTCCATTTTCTAATACCTACCTTTACTTAGGGCAGTAGGTAGATATTATTTTCGGTCCACTTTTTGTAGAAAACTTTTCTTCGTTCCTGGTTACCTGAAGGTTCTCAGCTGGATAAGTGAGCTCTGGAAAAAAGTTTGTAAATAATAGCGCCATCTTTTATCCATGTTGAGTCCATTGGAACTCAAATCTCAATAGATAAAATCAAAGTAAACCTATTTTACATTAAAAAGGTTGGTAAATAATAGCGCCATCTTTTATCCATGTTGAGTCCATTGGAACTCAAATCTCAATAGATAAAATCAAAGTAAACCTATTTTACATTTAAAAAGATCGCCCAGATTTCACATTGGATTACGAAACATTTCAAGTCTAAATTATAGATCTAGATATAAATGTAATTAATGCAATGTTCACCGAACCGCAAAATTAACATGAGAACATAACTTGAATATTATTATGCACCAAGCATATTTGTGTTGAGATTTAAAAGATGTCACATTTTGTATGTTAAATTATCATGACAAAAATATGTATCGCCTTATATTATGTTCACATTGGGAGTTATATAATGATATTTAATATTCTCGTCTCGTAAAATAAAACATTTCTCATGTAAATGTTATCTGCTGAACTCATAAAGAGTTTGATTTTAAAGTAGGTAGGTAAGCACCAATAAAAGTTATGGTGATGTACCAGTACTTATACAAGTTAATTTGCCTGCGTTTAAAGATTCTTCAGTTTATATTTTGCCAATGAACTCAAGTAACACAAATGTACGCACTCAATAAATTTAGTATCGCCTACGCCAACAGTCTAATTGAAATAGTTTTTTGTATAATTTGTACGTATCTACCTACTTTGAAAAAAAAAAAAAAATCAGGTTTCGTGTTTATTCGCAATGCACTTTTATTGAGACCAATTAGGAGTTCGGATCTATTACTCTTTCAATTTCTTTAAAGAACAAGATTTTTTTGCCTTCAGGGGTTTATGATTTCATAAATTAAGTCTGAGCTTGGTAATATAGTAAAACTTGAGTCTACTTAACTCTCTGTACTTATATCTGCTCATATGTAATTCATGAGGATTAGGTGTAGCGTTGAGTAAGAAATTTAACAGCTGTTATCCATAAACCATTCTAACTTGATATTGTTTATAGTTCCGTATTCTGCGTAGGCACCAATTTTACTTTATTTTTAGTTTTTCTTCTTCTTCCAAAGTTGTATCCTCCGAGCTATTAACACAAGCTGATGAATCGTTCGTTACGTTTAGTGATACGTACAAAATGTACATCAGAAACACATTTACTCTGAAGCAATTATAAAAGTATTTGACTCAGACATTTTGCGAGCTGGTTTGAAAATCATCGTCTAAAGCCTATCATTATCAACTGATGAATGTGTAAGCATGTTAGCTGCTATGTTATTAATTGAATATGAAATCATGTTGACTTATTGATCAATCTACGCATAAATGATTGTTATTTACTTAGATCAGTTACCTACGTACCTATTCCCTATTCACCCCATTGCCTCGTTTTCGGGCCTAGTAGTTTCATGAAAAAGTAGACACCTATATTGAGAAATGTAAAAGTGATTCAACCAATCTACCTAATAATTTTAAGGATACATCAGTTCCTGCTCATACCGTGTTTTAGCAGAGGTGTCTAATTTGTTTAATCACTCGTTAAAAACTGAGATCTCAATCTATTTCCTTGGAGTTTACAATATTTTCTGCACGATCAAGCATGCAACTGATTTTCACGTTAGAACATCTTGGATGTTCCAAATCAGACTGAAGGGAAGGTTTCGATTAGATAATGGTAGTAAACATGAGATAGGTATCTACAGATGACAATAAGCATTACGTGGATAACCTTAAGTAAAACATTGAGCCGATTCCAGTATGCATGGCTCATCACTTCCATAATGTTAAAATTTGAGAAATTTGTTTATTTTGAATGTTAGCTAGGCATCTCCACTAAATATGATCTTCTGGCATCTCCACTAATTTATAATGCAAGAATAAGTGCAAAGGACTCCAGCAAATAAAGGGCGACGAAAAAAGAATCTAGACCAGATGAACTGATTTGAATTTCGAGCATAATGTAAACAATATAATAAATTTGATCATCCTTCACGTATAAAGCAAGGGCAAAGAAACTGTGCTGGGAAAAACCAGCGTATAGGTTCAATGTAATGCGTATTCTGCTTCCAATAAGATAAATCACTCTTTTGATACAGATTCTGTTTTTTATTACCTATTGATCAAATCTTTGTTGCCTATTCCATTACATAAACAAGATTTTGTTCCTTTGGTTTTTGATCCTTTCAGACTTTGAATTTATTGGTCTTCCCCTTCGCTTGACATATTTACATATTTATTATGAAACAGCTATACGTATTTGAAATTCATGAAGATACTACTAGATTTGTTCGAGCTGTACCCTTAAGAAGTCCACATATTGTCCTTACCTTCGCTTGACATATTTACATATTTATTACGAAACAGCTATACGTATTTGAAATTCATGAAGATACTACTAGATTTGTTCGAGCTGTACCCTTAAGAAGTCCACATATTGTCCTTACCTAAATGGTTGCTGGACGCAGCAAATATTAGCAAATTTTATTCATAAACGATTTACCTACCTATGTCCGTAAACAATTTACCTATTTTATTAAGTGTTAATTTAATATTTGTTTCATAAGAAAAATGCTGATAATTATGAAAGAAATAATATGGGCAATGATTTAGGTAATGTCCGTAAACAATTTATTTTATTAAGTGTTAATTTAATATTTGTTTCATAAGAAAAATGCTGATAATTATGAAAGAAATAATATGGGCAATGATTTAGGTAATTGAATAAAAATATTTGCGTTTCCAAGTGGATGTAAGTTTGTAAGACCGGTGTTACCCTTGGTTGGTTTCGTATACATCCTTCCCACTGCGAAACCGTCTGTAACCTCCAAATCAGACAAGTTGATGGCATTCTCATGTCGAGAAAATGAGAATCAAATTCTATTGTTCTGGTATGCCTTGATGCGTGCAGCTTTTCAAATTAATCTCTGTCCAGTTTCTGATTTATGATTGACCGGTCTTGTAACCGCTAACCCCAAGTTCAACTCGGTTTTATCTATCTACAATGTAGATTCTACTCAGCCTTGTCTGCAACCCACGTCCTGTCCACTATTACAATTGGATCAGATACTTCAGCCTCAATGTCATGGCAATGATTTTGAGTCGCGAATCTCTAATGATCTCATTGCTTCCATTGTTCGATAATAGGTACCTAATTTCGGCGTTCGTTTTCTTTGTTCGAAATGTTACCTAATCGTACATTTCAACCAAAGTATCATTTTGGTTGATGACACTGTTACCTATTTGGCACTAAGGTACCTATCGCTTTTTTAATTGGCATGATCAGAAACGCTACTCTTGTCTCAAGATTACAAATATCGCTTAGAACGAAACTTTAACTCTACCTAATAATAGCATAAAAACGTCGAAGAAATTACATTAACAACAGGAGTAGGCTCAAATATGCATTACGAGTCAAATATGCATCAAGAGTAATTAGAGCTCTCATTTTTATTCACAATAAGTTACGAGAAGGACTCTACTAATATCAATAATGTTGTTTTGCTATTGAATATTGATATTTACTTGTGTTTGATTTATTGTACCAATGTTTCTCACAACATACGTTGATAGTTGAGAATTATGTGCCATAAAACATGTGTTGATAAATCGTACATAATCGTGGATAATAAGGCTACACGCTTGTGATTCTGTATTTTCCATAGGTAATTGAATGACACATACCGTAATGGCCTAACCATGCTGGAAAGTCCTTTTCCCCCTAACTATATTATTTGGTTCTTTACAAGTTGGGTTTTCACATGTAAAAGAATACTTTAATCATCGTTTATGTTTCTTGTAGGTAACACAGGTCACTGATTTTGAGTCTCACCAGGTAAGGAAGGATATAAAGTGCGTTGAACCATTGGTTGGCATAATTTAAAACTGAAAATTCCGACAGAAGGAAACAATTCCGAAATTGTTTCCTTTTACAAAGTTCTTGAAATCTGCTGGAAGAATATCCAGATAGGATCTAAACTCTAATTTTAGCAGATCGACAGCCAAAATCATGCGAGGATTCGAGGGACGGCAACTTGAGTTTTTGGTGGAGAAAGAACTTTTAAATCCATTATTTCCTCACGTAAGAAATCAATTTTAGCGAAAGATCTAAAATTCTAAATCCACCCGTATTAGTCATGACTTGGCTGATGTTCAACTTATATGAGAACAACTTTTTTGGGGTTATTTTTTCAACATATCTTTTTTGTACCTATCAATAATTGAGCTTGTACCGAGATATCAATTAGTAGCCACTACCGGAATGGTGGAACGATCGAGAAGCGTATTATGGTAATTTTTATGTGAGCAAAAAATTTCTAGAATGATCCACTGAGCCAAAACCAATATCATTAGGAACAGACTTAATGTCATGTTGAAAGTTCCGCCCTTACTGCTCGCGACAAATTTCTGATCTGATAACATAGCATCGGATATCAATTAGTAGCCACTACCTGAAAGGTGGAACGATCGAGAAGCGTATTATGGTAATTTTTATGTGAGCAAAAAATTTCTAGAATGATCCATTGAGCCAAATCCAATATCATTAGGAACAGACTTAATGTCATGTTGAAAGTTCCGCCCTTACTGCTCGCGACAAATTTCTGATCTGATAACATAGCATCATTATGTACTCAACACGATGCATAATTATGTCCTCATTAGTCAACACAATAACATGGCCATTACAAGAACGTAAAATCCTATGGCGTAATGTGTTTACGTCAAATTACTATCTGAATAGGGAACTTCCTAAATGTCTATTCCAGCAAAAAAAAAATCAGTGTTAAAATCCATTTTAAGCTGACATTTATCTCGTGCAAGGTCAGAAGGAAATGGAAATCAGTTTTAAATCCTCTACTAGCCTTATTTCAACACCAAACGTATGGTATTGGTCGTCTAAGACGGAGAAAAGTGATTCTGTCTCACTTAACAATAAAATAAAAAATAAAAAATTGCTCTGTCAAATCTATGCCACTCCCAAATCATATCTACCAAACAGATCTTTTTAATCCTCTTATTGTTGTCACTTGTACAAGTATCTGATTGTACTCTTATCATCTCCACTAATGAATTTAACATTGAAATTTGTAGAACGTAATATTGTCATCTCCACCAATAATGAACTTTGAAATACAGAGATTTGTCATCTCCACCAACACTATAATATGTCCGAACTCAAGTGTTTGTTTGAGTGTTTTGTTATCATTCCTGAGCTTGGACAGTTGATTTAACCCTGTGTTAGCTTACCTCTGAGGACATCAGCAGGGATCAATCTCCTGTAGGTCTTGGGTCTGTCACCGGCAGCATTTTTCTCAGCAGCATTAACTGCGAGAACGAAGGCAAACGCGAAAGCGATCACTTTCATGGTTCTGAAACAGAAGTGAAATCCAGTTTATTAGCAAATTTTTGTATAGAACTTCCAGGATAGGTAACATAGGTATCCTACTCTTAACAACTTAGTATAATTATACCATAGGTACAATTAACAACTTATAGAGTACCCACCAAGTACATAGTATGTAAGTAGCTACTTACCAATGCAAAATATACCTATCCAAGTCGCACTCAATTAAAAGGAATTAAATATACAAGTTTTTCCTTATCCGCAAGGAACTTTATCAGGATGTCTTGCAGTTGGTATAACATTAACATAAAGAAAAGTGTTGTCCAACTATATACCTGCCTTAGTTGCAAGAATCTGTAGAAGCAAAATAATTACTTCCTTGCGCATTTAATCCAAGTATTTCTTGAGAAACAAAAGAATAATAATATAACCTTCATCTACATCTCTACCTACACGGATTTTCATAATATTATCGTAAATCTCCGCTTTTTTTATAGCTACGTACCCATAGTTCCCTTTCGTAATAAACCAGTAAAGTATTGAATCAGTAAAAGTTTCACACAAGTTATCAACAATCAACAACACCATCCCAAATTCCATGTGTTATGTATTCAGCCTAGTAGCTTGGGTTTGCCTACCATTTTAAAAGCAAGGTCATCTGGTTATGCAAAAAACCATCGTAACACGTTCTTACCTCAGGATTAGTTGTTTAAATCAGTCTAGACTTGAGATGTTTCTAGATCTTCACGACCAGATTATTTGCTTACACATGCACGACTTTAACTTGCACGATGTGACATTTATTCTAAAGTGTTTAACGTATGTGCTTTAAATAAAATCCACTTCGAATTGAATAAAACTTTGTTTTACACTCCGTCTCTAATCTCTTCTTGGATTTGTATATTTTTTTTTAGATTGGACAAACCGAGCACCTACCTACTATGTAGGTAAAACAAATTAAGGCTCTTCTCGAAGAGTGAAGTAGGCACCAATTTTACTTTATTTTTAGTTTTTCTTCTTCTTCCAAAGTTGTATCCTCCGAGCTATTAACACAAGCTGATGAATCGTTCGTTACGTTTAGTGATACGTACAAAATGTACATCAGAAACACATTTACTCTGAAGCAATTATAAAAGTATTTGACTCAGACATTTTGCGAGCTGGTTTGAAAATCATCGTCTAAAGCCTATCATTATGCAATAAATTTAGTATCGCCTACGCCAACAGTCTAATTGAAATACTTTTTTGTATAATTTGTACGTATCTACCTACTTTGAAAAAATCAGGTTTCGTGTTTATTCGCAATGCACAATTATTGAGACCAATTGGAGTTCTGATCTATTACTCTTTCAATTTCTTAAAAGAACAAGATTTTTTTGCCTTCAGGGGTTTATGATTTCATAAATTAAGTCTGAGCTCTGTAATATAGTAAAACTTGAGTCTACTTAACTCTCTGTACTTATATCTGCTCATATGTAATTCATCGGGATTAGGTGTAGCGTTGAGTAAGAAATTTAACAGCTGTTATCCATAAACCATTCTAACTTGATATTGTTTATAGTTCCGTATTCTGCACATTTTGCGAGCTGGTTTGAAAATCATCGTCTAAAGCCTATCATTATCAACTGATGAATGTGTAAGCATGTTAGCTGCTATGTTATTAATTGAATATGAAATCATGTTGACTTATTGATCAATCTACGCATAAATGATTATTATTTACTTAGATCAGTTACCTACGTACCTATTCCCTATTCACCCAATTGCCTCGTTTTCGGGCCTAGTAGTTTCATGAAAAAGTAGACACCTATATTGAGAAATGTAAAAGTGATTCAACCAATCTACCTAATAATTTTAAGGATACATCAGTTCCTGCTCATACCGTGTTTTAGCAGAGGTGTCTAATTTGTTTAATCACTCGTTAAAAACTGAGATCTCAATCTATTTCCTTGGAGTTTACAATATTTTCTGCACGATCAAGCATGCAACTGATTTTCACGTTAGAACATCTTGGATGTTCCAAATCAGACTGAAGGGAAGGTTTCGATTAGATAATGGTAGTAAACATGAGATAGGTATCTACAGATGACAATAAGCATTACGTGGATAACCTTAAGTAAAACATTGAGCCGATTTCAGTATGCATGGCTCATCACTTCCATAATGTTAAAATTTGAGAGATTTGTTTATTTTGAATGTTAGTTAGGCATCTCCACTAAATATGATCTTCTGGCATCTCCACTAATTTATAATCCAAGAATAAGTGCAAAGGACTCCAGCAAATAAAGGGCGACGAAAAAAGAATCCAGACAGATGAACTGGTTTGAATTTCGAGCATAATGTAAATAATATAATAAATTTGATCATCCTTCACGTATAAAGCAAGGGCAAAGAAACTGTGCTGGGAAAAACCAGCGTATAGGTTCAATGTAATGGTAAAATACTCGGACCTAACGAAATGGATAGAGTAGAATATATTTATGTACTTAATAATTGTATGATATAGGTACGTGAATTACATGAAACAGAAACAATTATGTGTTATTAAGACTATAACAGAAGTGTGCTTGTGATATAATCCTAATAGCTAGGGGGCTTGCAATGCGAAGGTCGGTGTGATAAAGATC
This sequence comes from Diaphorina citri, assembly GCF_000475195.1. NCBI lineage: Eukaryota > Metazoa > Arthropoda > Insecta > Hemiptera > Psyllidae > Diaphorina > Diaphorina citri. The sequence goes on from NW_007380616.1 coordinate 18,614, forward strand.
GATATTGAAAAGATTGTTACGATTAGCACAACTTTCACCTGTTATCTTGCAACTTACAGGAAAAATAAGGTCGGTGTGATAAAGATCGATATTGAAAAGATTGTTACGATTAGCACAACTTTCACCTGTTATCTTGCAACTTACAGGAAAAATTTCAACAATTCCACCGATCTGGTAGGAGGAACTGAACTCGACTGCATTACAAATAGCAATTATGAAATGAAATCCAATTTTAATCTCGAAACTTCTCAACTCAGCAAGCGCGAAATTGAATTGCTAGAAACAATAGATACGAGGGTAGGTACTTCTTTTGCATTTGTTTGGGAAATTTAACATCTCCACGGATAAAATTTTACGTAAGAACTATATTGCGAGATTTTGGCATCTCCACTGATTTTCACACAACATTTTAGATTCAAATTTACTTGGGGTGTTTTGGCATCTCCACTAATTTTACGAATTCCATGTCACTGTTCGGTTTGAAACTGAAGATGCTATAAAAATACAAATAAAAAGTGGTGATTTTTCGAAACTGAGAACTTTGTAGACCCGAAAGGGTCGGTAGGGATTTTCGTAACTGATATATTATCTCAGATCAATCATGACACGAGGTTTCATTGGTTTACTAGTTCAGCTGACAAAAAAGGTAGGTTTATCTTACTGGATGACCTTCTTGGACTAACCCAAGGTTATAAAACATGTCATACCAAAGTAACCGAATAAAAGTGAACTTTTGATCAATAAGGAGTCGGGTACTTTTCCATTTGATTGTTGCGGAGAAGATTCACTCTTTGAATTGGATCCATATTGGGTAAAGTGACTTTTTAGTCTCATCCAGACAATATTAGACAAGATAATTATTGTGATCTATTCTATTTTTCTAAGGTGGATACTTGCTGATAATCGTCATAATGTTCCCTTGTACGCGTGGTAAGCACGTATAAATACAAATCGGTATCGACAAGGAAAATAATACCCAATACCACAGTAATACTTGTAGCTATTTACTCTAAGCACTGATTAAATGACATGGCATTGGTCTGTTTCATGATTGTAGTGTTATAGAATGTGTAAATATTCAGAGTAAGTTCTCTTTGTACTTATGGTTAATGTGATTTACTGTTTTAAAAGAGACAGTACGAGTCCGGTACACATAATGGTACCTACTTACCTCCATAGAATATTCTAGATCGACTATTATTTCTATTTGACCTTTTGTGGGATATCTATCTTTTCTATAGGGTGATATCAACAGGTTTTATGCAACAACAAATGGAGATTATGATTTTTTTCTATGACTAAGCATCTGCCTACATGAAGTAAACTGGTCCCACTCTCTCATCTGTATTCAATTTAGAACATCACCCATTGATGTGAACTTTGAAGGTGTGCTTGAACACTGAGTTGGCAATGCTTCCAGTTCAACATAATCATTTCATGTCAAATTTCATAATGGCTACTAATTAGGAACACGGTAGACATTGTAAATTCTCAATAGCACAATCACATTATTATCGTCCTACAAAACAATGAATACAAAAAGTGAAAGTTGTCCGAAGAAGACTATGTTAATTTTCTAGGTAAAGTCCTTAGCCTCGTCTGGTTCAGTCCTTCATTATTTCATAGTGTGACTTCTGAGAAATCATGGGAGTTGTTCATATAGAAGAAGTTTCTCAATAACATTGAATTTGACCGTACTAATACCTATTTGTCATACTCAATATACAAATTAGTCATCAACATAATGGGATTGACGTATTTCAGCGATTTCGCGATGTTACAACGGTTCCAGAGACACAAATGAACCTATTTTAGTAGTCATGAAAGATGTATTTAAACCTCGACTAGCCTTTCCAAAATAAAAGTGCCCTTGACCCTACAATAGAATTTCTGATAGCAACAAGTACCTACTTACCAATGAGAAGATGCAATCATATTAAGTTTTTAGCCCTTCGATCAAAACCGCCCTATCTTACACTACGGAATTTACACATTTTATTATTCAAACAATAATATACATATTATGATCTTTTTTCCTTTGCTACAGTGGGAAATTTGTCATCTCCACTAACAAATCGTCTGAGATGTAATGGACGAATTGAATTGATAAAGTTATGGCAATATGATCATGAAATCATTATTAATATTATTATAAAATTTAGCTAATATTGAGCACTGTTGCTCTGGCACCACAGTGACACCCCAGTTCTTTGTTAATAGGACAGAAGGGGTTTCGCTCACGCCAGAATTGCACAAATATTACAGATGCTCTGTTTTTTTATCGTTCTTCAAGATTGGTAATTCTTTATTCACTCACAAGTTTAGCATAATGACTGGTGAGCTATGCCGAAGGCAAACTAATGAAATACAGTGAGAGTGGGTAATCAATTATACTGACACTCAATGTATAGAATTATGGAACCTCTGGGTGTAACGCTGTTATGCACCGATCGATCCCACTTTATGTCAATAAAAAAGAAAAAAAAAATCTAGGATAGCTGACTAGGCTGAACGCTGGAAATAGGCTGGACTATTACTATTTACAATATCTATCTTCTGTAATTTTCCGAAACTTAAAAAAGCACTCCTTAAGTACTACTTTTCTAGTTAGCCTGCATGCGATGTAGATGTTAACTACATTATATCCAGGTGAAATTTGAATTTCCAATTTTCCAGCTGGACCCTTAAGGTCCCCGAGGCCCTTAACCACCCTTGAATTTTGTTCCATTTCCCCAGGTCCGCTCTTGTTCTTTTACTTTTCATTCCATCTACCCTTTCGTTCTCTTTACCTATGTTTCTCCCAGTTTTACAGTGGCAAAGGAACTTTTCAGTTCTGTTCCAGGAAAAAAAATAAGGTCCGTTCTAATATGTATTCTTCTTGTGGGTCAGTTTGATTCTGTATTCCTATCTCCTATCCCCCTAAGCTTGGCTTAGTTTAAATTAGTTTACATATATAAGTATACCTTTAATATGCATCTAAATAAAATGATGTATTCTATGATAAATTTTCTAGAACTCGATCTATTTATGGCGATCTACTTGTGTAAAGTTTTTAAGTCTCTAAAGGCGATTACAACAGCTAACCGGTATATGCTGAAGCGCTGCCAAGTATAAAACTTACTATGTACCTAAACACCTAAATACAGCCACTGCAGAAAAACCGGATGCTTCGTTTGAACCATAAAGTTACACGGAACTATAATAATAATAATAGTGCTTATTTATACTGCTCGCATAGGACTGAAAAGTCCCTTTACTCCAGCAGTAGGCTACTACTATTATTGTGGTCAAATTCTCAAATTATATGAGGATAAAATTCCATACCTCGGCTGGGATTGAACCCACGCCCTCCTGTTTAACAAGCGAGCGTCTTGACCACTACACCACCGAGGTAGGTTGAACATACTCATATTAGGTACCTATGTTTAAATTCTCATTAAATTAGTACCATTATTACACGTATTACCTTTCGAGAAATAGGTGAAGTAGATAGTTATATGTACCACCTACATTTTGGTGGAGATGCCAAAATTACCGCTCAAATTTTCTCTTCACCCCTTTACACCAAAACTGGTCTAAACATTTTGTCTGCTCATAATTAGGTATCTTCTCGGAAGTAGGTATGAAGTGAAAGGTAAACCCAAATCTGAAATGTTTCTTCATTTGGGATTGCATTGTGAGGTATGGAATCCTCCCTTGTACCTAAATACCCCTTAGGTACCCTGTCCTAATATTATGTAGCGTACTTGGAAATTCCCTGTGGAACTCATAAGCGGTTTCCTTAACAACAATATTCCCTATTGCTACATATTCCCTATTATGTTACATATTCCCTATTTTGTAAAGTGTGTTATCACTCCATTATTATTGGTGGTCAGGGCGTTTTTAGGGGGTCCGTCCGGGGCTATTTGACCGGGCGCGGGCTTTTCGAGGGACCCGGAACCAGCTTTTTCAAATAATAATAATAATAATCGCCTATTATGCCTTGAGAAATCCTTGAAAATATTGATGGAATTAAAGGAATATTTCTATAGGATAAAAAAAATGTTAGAAAAGCCCCATTTTTGAAGCTATCACCCCGAGCCCCGGTTAGCCTGAGAGCGCCCCTGTTGATGGAAAGGGGAACTCCATGTGAGGGCGAACATGCTGAATTTCTCTCATATAACTTCTCACGTTTTTGGTCGGTTTGCAACTTTTGACCTGATGGTACAGTGGTTCGTTGCTTCGTTGGTTTGGGTATCTTATGCTAAATGATCCTGAATGTAGGTCACATGAGACTATGAGAGTTATGGTGAATGTTCAGGGAAGGACTGTGCATTCATGTATTGTGTAGGCAAGAAACTTTGGGGAAGGAAAGGACTGTGTATGTTCCATTGTGGAGGCAGGTACATATTTTCAGGGGTCATCTCCCGACTTTGTGCTCAAAAGAGGAAAGTTCCTATAGCATTAGAGGAAAGCTCCTATTGCATTAGAGAAAAGTGGATACCTGCCTTCATTTATGGTTACGAACTCTGTGACAAGATTCACAATACAAATACTATACTCGTGGGTCCTACCTCGTATTTACACAGAATACCACGACATGAAATAGGTAGGTACCAGGTAACTACCAAATCATGTGAAGCCCATGCCTATTTCAGGCACCTATATCTACCTAATCTTGAAAGTAGGTACCTAAATCTCGTAATCTAACGAGACATTACATTTAACCTACTAAACACATTTTTTTGGGAGAAAAAAAAAGGTTGGGAAATTGAACGTTTAACGAAAAATGGAGATGGTAGATAAAGAGGGCGCACCAAGGGAGAGCTAAGGGGAGTGGGTTAAAAATGAGGGAGAAAAGAAGAGAATTTTTTAGAGGGCGGCGAAGTGAGGGAGAGAAGGGGTGAGGTTATTCCCAGTGATAGACAGATGGGAAGAGAGAAGTCCGGAGGGTAATACAGCCAGGGAAGGGAGGAAGAGGAATGCTGGAAAAAAAGGTAGGAAAAAACACTGAAACCAGTAACCCGTCGAAAGAGGGTGAGAAGAGAGAGTAAATGAAGGCAGAGAGCTGTAAAGTGCGATAGCAGGAGCGTTTGAAGTACAGTGTGTACAGGCTGATGAGTGAGGGATTTGAAGATGGGACGAAAAATGGTGGAAAGTGTACGAAAAGGGCTTTTGGTAAAAACATTGACGGAAAATATTTAGCACAGTTCGTGAATCGTACGAAAATCAAAAGACAGATTCGAAGTTTCAAGACCGATTTTATGATTGACGAGTTTGTTAACACAGTAGAATAAAATTTCATGAGTAAACAGAAGATGGACGAAACAGTTTTGACCCCATGCATTGAAATGCCCTGATAGTTCTTATTCCCCTGGGCTGATAGTTGATAGGAAAAGCTGTCTTGTTCTTGTTCTTTACCTTTCCGAAGTCTACCATATTCCGAAGTCTAGCTTTAATTTTCCGTTTTTAAGATCAATTCGTCAAAAGTACCCGATATACTAACTCCAAATCTCTGCTCGAAGGAGAAAATCTCAATATAACGCAGGAAAAATCAAAATAGACCTGATGGTAGCTACCTACCTACTCGTAAATAAAAAGTTAGATTACTACGAGTACCACAAATTTTGATGGACAATTTCTCACTAAACTTCTGGACAAATTTTTCCGAGGATAAATAAAAACCGGTGTAAATCTTTAGCAATAAAATATCAGGAACTGGAAAAATGATAAAATACTGAAAAACCGACAAAATTTATTTGAAGAAAAAGTCGAGTACCAAGTTCAGACAAATCTTACACTTCGAATACACAATTCACATCGGTACAAATAAAAAAGGTGAAGATATAATTGGCTATAACACAATTTTACAAAAAAACTTACCTATCCTAAATTATTACACTAGACTAGAAAATAGAAGTGCGAAACTAAAACTTTTTAAATGAAGTTCTGGCAGTGTTAGATAAATTTAAAAAATAAAAATAATTTACAAAGAAATATTTACCTCTCAGATATAATACCTGCGATTGACAAAATACGCTTGCTTGTGTTAGATGTTAGTATATTGGACTACTGATAGTATTTGAAGAGTGCCAAAGATTCTTATATTGCAAGGAAGAAGTGGGGAGAACTTCTCTTCATCCTATCATTTCGTTTGTGATTCATCATCTTTTGTTTATTTTAAGTTTTGTCGAACCAGAAAACTTCCGTGTGAAGATAAACCTCTTCTTACAGTCCTTGCAAAGGTTCAAAAAGGTGTGCAAGCTTTAAATTTGATCTTGAACTGAAAAAAAAAGATTGACCCTACATACCTAATAATTAAAATTCTATTGAAGGATAATAAAGGGGGAAAGGCACTACAGCCTAGAAAAAGTAAAAAACGAAGTGGTGGTATTAACCTTTAAATTTCCCTACAAGTAGTAGCTTTAGCTTGCTGTTGACCTCTGTTTCGCAGTTTTTGCTGACGAATAGGTAAATCGTTTTCGATTGATTTTGTAGTGTACTTCGGATCTGTTTGCTGGTTCGAGTCTAAGTTAGGTAATGAAATTTATTCATACAGTCCATATTGAAAGGACATTTTGACAAGCCTTCATGCTTAACACAGATAAAATTCATTTCTTTTTCGATTTGCTCGCACATTTGTACGCTCTGCTGTATCAGTTCAATTAGGGTTGAAAGACAGAGATGTGATAGAACTTCAAGGAAAAAATGCAATAATTATTTTATTAGTGCTTCGCTAAACTTCGCTTTCAAAAGAAAGGGAAAAAAAGATGATGTTACCCTCCTAATTTTTCTTTTCCAAGATATCAGATCCCCCTTGAAACTCAACACCTATCGTGCTTTTCTTTTGAAAATCCAAATGGTAGTTTATCTCGGAACTAAAGAGAACACAAGGTAAGGGAAATTGTTAAATAAAGAGTCACCACTCTCCTCTGCTCTACCTTACAGCTTTAGAAATACGAATCTTTCCCAAAATACAGCACTTGGGTGAATGGAGAAGGGAGAGGAGAGAATTTAGGCATGTAAGCTCTTCAGGGAGTAGACTTGTTTGAAACAAAACGGGATCAATAATGCCTGA
>NW_007380617.1:0-9566 GCF_000475195.1 Diaphorina citri
AGTACTTTGTGTGAGCAACAGTATTGAGGAACACTGTTGTCTCACAATATCAACAAAAAAAAAACCAGGCTCCTGGGTATTCTGGGTGTCGATGTCGCTTTCCACATATTAAGAGACAATCCTTTGGTCCCTAGGGATAATGGACCTCGCTGCGAAAAATGTAATGAATTTCCGTTGTAATCATTAGGTTGCGAATTGTAATCGTTATGTTGCAATTGTGATAAGACCTCGCTGCGAAAAATGTAATGAATTTCCGTTGTAATCATTAGGTTGCGAATTGTAATCGTTATGTTGCAATTGTGATCATTAAGTACGTTGTACAATCATGCATGTACGTAATAAATTATAATTATTCACATATAGGAAACGTAATTGTTTTGCAATTATTATTTTATTCATCGTCAAGTAATGAGAGAAGGAGAAAGTGTAAAGGTGAGACATATTTTATTAATTCCAACCTCTCCATGGAAAGTATTGGAGAGTCCTTCGTCCTTCCAGTTTTTCTTCTCATCTTTCTTTTGTTCACTGAGATTACAATGTAAGCACGCCAAACCAAAAACATCAGCCTCCCTACATCTTCCCAGAAACCTTCACCTCATCTTTCTTTTGTTCACTGAGATTACAATGTAAGCACACCAAACCAAAAACATCAGCCTCCCTACATCTTCCCAGAAACCTTCACCTCACTGAGAATAGTAAAAGTTTTAATGGGTTCCAGAGAAATAAACAATATTCTGTTCAATTAAAATAATAATAAGAACTCAGTAAAAATTAGCTAATAAGAGTGATAAGACCAATCAAGAATTCTAGAGCCAAAAGATATACAGGGTACATGCGTACATAGATATTCCTAGGAAACGTAATTGTTTTGCAATTATTATTTTATTTATCGTCAAGTAATGAGAGAAGGAGAAAGTGTAAAGGTGATACATATTTTATTAATTCCAACCTCTCCATGGAAAGTATTGGAGAGTCCTTCGTCCTTCCAGTTTTTCTTCTTATCTTTCTTTTGTTCACTGAGATTACAATGTAAGCACGCCAAACCAAAAACATCAGCCTCCCTACATCTTCCCAGAAACCTTCACCTCACTGAGAATAGTAAAAGTTTTAATGGGTTCCAGAGAGATGCTGTGCTCCCATCCTGTAACATATTGGTAACAGATAACGAAGATTCAGAGAAATGCTGAGACAGGGCAAGTTGCCAAAATGGTGGAATGCCATCAGCCACAGTACAAAATGCTGTGCTCCCATCCTGTACCATATTGGTAACAGATAACGAAGATTCAGAGAAATGCTGAGACAGGGCAAGTTGCCAAAATGGTGGAATGCCATCAGCCACAGTACAAACACACCTTGCTAACATAAATGGAGGAGTCATAATAATGAAACAAAGATAAGACAAAGTCAAACTTAACCTTTTCTTGTACATGGGACCGTGATTATCTATGGGAAAGTTAGCTTGATGAAAGTACGAAGAACATGATGGCGTGATATGCTCAGCATCTTATTCTACTAATACCTCTTGTGACTTCTTCTGCCTTCTTTCGACTTTTTCCACTGAAATAAATCTGACCTATGGGAGTCTGATTTGTGTTCGGTTATTCACTTGATACACTTGACAGAGATCTCGACTGAAATTCCACCTACTGACCGTTGTGTTGTGTTAAAGCGCCATACAGAAGAGGAAAGGTACCACTGCTTTTCAAAGAGTTAAAAACTTATTCTGCCTTCTTTCGACTTTTTCCACTAAAATAAATCTGACCTATGGAAGTCTGATTTGTGTTCGGTTATTCACTTGATACTCTTGACAGAGATCCTGACGGAAATTCCACCTACTGACCGTTGTGTTGTGTTAAAGCGCCATACAGAAGAGGAAAGGTACCACTGCTTTTCAAAGAGTTAAAAACTTAAAAGAAAGTCATTAAACATAATATCACGGTAAATCCTGGTGGTCTACCACATGATGAGTTCAAATGGAATTGGTCGAACGAAGGGTTCAACATGAAACCCACGATGGGAAAGTCAAAGGATTCTTTGACCAAAGTGTTCTGTTTTGCACTGTTCAGTCGTTTTAGGAAAGCAGAAAAACCAAGGGGTTAAGTTTGACTGAAGTGTTCAGCCGTTCACACAAGGAAAGGGTGGGCACCGAAATGTTGAAAGCAAAAGACATGTGGAGAGGACATTATTTAAATTTATGTGTAAACAGAAACATATGTGATGTGCTTGATTACACCCCAATGACATCAAGTGAGGAAGCAGAATATCTTGGTGAAATAACAGACACACAGTGGCGTGATCCACCTACTGACCGTTGTGTTGTGTTAAAGCGCCATACAGAAGAGGAAAGGTACCACTGCTTTTCAAAGAGTTAAAAACTTAAAAGAAACTCATCAAACATAAAATCACGGTAAATCCTGGTGGTCTATACCACATGAGTTCAAATGGAATTGGTCGAACGAAGGGTTCAACATGAAACCCACGATGGGAAAGTCAAAGGATTCTTTGACCAAAGTGTTCTGTTTCTTTTGGGGATCATTAGGTACGTCACTCCTATCCACCTTGCTTACATATGTCACAAAAGATCCAAACAGATCGCAATGACCAAGGGAGTTTATTAAAGCCGATGGCCATACTTATACCAACACCAATCCACCTTGCTTAACTCAGTGGTCAAATGATAGTCATCGTCCATCTAGTAATTAAGAGGTTACGGGTTCGATCTTTGGGCGTTCAATTTTATACTGCCGTGGTCATGATGATAGTACCTCGGTAGAAACGTATATTGTTGAGATCGAGGGTCTTTTATGACCTTTCTCAAGTGTTGAGAGAAATGTAAATGAGACTGCTAGGATACTATGGATGAGAAATTCGGACACGTGGGAGATGCACAAAGCTCTTACCAACAGTTTGTGTCCGCATTAATCAATTTCTCCAGTACTTTGTGTGAGCAACAGTATTGAGGAACACTGTTGTCTCACAATATCAACAATCATTCTACCTTTTAAACAAACGTTCTGGGTGTCGATGTCGCTTTCCACATATTAAGAGACAATCCTTTGGTCCCTGGGGATAATGGCATTTTGGCTTGGCCAGTTGATACAGAAAACGTTAGAGTAGTTTAGGCCCTAGACTGCAGAGAAGTGCAGAGTTTGTAAATTTATGGAAAGTTGGAAACGGTAAATTTATAAATTATGTTAATTGCAACCTATAATTTGTATGAAAGCCTGGAATCTTTTTAGTTATACAATATGCTCGACAAAAATGACGGTATTATTTTCTCAAGAGTCGTAATAGGTACCAGTACCTAGGTACAAAGAATTTTTTAATCCATACCAGGTAAAGAGCTAGGTGTCATATTTTGACACCTAGACATTTAATTATTTCCAATGAAAATGGTACCTACCTACCTACATATATCTCTACAGATTATTTAAGGTACCTAATACAATCTTACATAGAAATAATGTAAGAGAATATATTCCAGGAGAGAGAAGATATATAGGTATGATATAAAAAGGAAGGCTGAGAGCAGGGAGGCTGGAAAAAGGATCTCTGGAAGCGACACTTGATAATAATGTCACCGAATACAGAAAGCGTTAGAGTAGTTTAGGCCCTAGACTGCAGAGGAGTGCAGTGTTTGTAAATTTATGGAAAGTTGGAAACGGTAAATTTGTAAAAAAATATGTTAATTGCAACCTATAATTTTTATGAAAGCCTGGAATCTTTTTAGTTATACAATATGCTCGACAAAAATGACAGTATTATTTTCTCAAGAGTCGTAATAATTAAACAAACATTCTGGGTGTCGATGTCGCTTTCCACATATTAAGAGACAATCCTTTGGTCCCTAGGGATAATGGCATTTTGGCTTGGCCAGTTGGTACAGAAAGTGTTAGAGTAGTTTAGGCCCTAGACTCTAGACTGCAGAGGAGTGCAGAGCTTGTAAATTTATGGAAAGTTGGAAACGGTAAATTTGTAAATTATGTTAATTGCAACCTATAATTTGAATGAAAGCCTGGAATCTTTTTAGTTATACAATATGCTCGACAAAAATGACAGTATTATTTTCTCAAGAGTCGTAATAAGTACTTAGGTACAAAGAATTTTTTAATCCATACAAGGTAAAGAGCTAGGTTTCAAAATAATAATTAATTATTTCCAATGAAAATGGTACCTACCTACCTACCTACCTACATATATCTCTACAGATTATTTAAGGTACCTAATACAATCTTACATAGATATAATGTAAGAGAATATATTCCAGGAGAGAGAAGATATAGGTATGATATAAAAAGGAAGGCTGAGAGCAGGGAGGCTGGAAAAAGGATCTCTGGAAGCGACACTTGATAATAATGTCACCGAAGTGAGGAAGAAAATAAATAAATATAAATTGACTTTCAGGTTTAAAAAATATAAACACGAACATGGAAAAAAATCAAAATTTAATTTTATCCTCGTCTAGATGTAATTTTCGCAATTTCAGACTACGCATTTTCTCGTGAAATAGTTGTATAGGGAGGAAAAACCATTTTATTTTTCCTTCCTCCTTTTTGGAGATGAATTTATTGGGATAAAGTGTAGTCTGTGTTGTAAGTAGGTATTTATGTAGGGATAATGTTAAACGGTATTACAAAAACCTATGTATGTACCTACCTACTTATTTATAGAATTATGTAGGTATTTATGAATTTATGATGTAGGCAGTATACGGGTTTACCCGATTTTAAATATTTTTAATATCCTCAAGTGATATTTTGCACTTGTGTCTCGCTGTATGCAATCTCTGGAACGTTCCCATTTGGGAATCGAATTTTCTGAAGCTGCTGCCTTGAACATTTTGATACACCCAGAGGCGTCAAAATATATAATACGTCATTTTGTCTGCATAATATTTTCATCGCGGGTCGCTTGTGAATTTTTTATGACTGCATAATTTATTCATTAAGTTGTTAGGAGAAAAACACAAGAACAAAGAAAACAAGTTTTGTAAAGTGTAGTAAGCATGAAAATGGCAGCTAAAAGTATTTCAGATAGGCATCAGCCATGTTAACAAACAGAATAGAAAGTGTTTTACTTATTATTAAGACTAGCTTTTTTTAAGTAAAAAAAGTACCTACAGTACATACATTAGTATTAGCTTAGCGTCCTGCACGCAAAGTAAAACATTTTCTAACACTTTCATAAACTTCCACGTGACAAAATTTCATTATACATCCAATATCCATAAAGCGGTGAAGTCAGTGAAACAGCGCTCACTGGACTTTACGGATCTGTGTCGTAGCATGCCCAATCCGTAGGGTGTCCCTAATCTGATAGCAGAGATGACATACAAAACTCCCTCATTTAGGTGCTGGGTCAACACAAGCGTGCCAAAGAACTTTAAGTCAAAACTTCCACGATTTTCACTTGCTGTATCAGTCTAACTTCTTTACTATAAAGCTTCAGATTTTTTTTTTGTTTGTATGTCCATTTTCATTTTTCTAATTATTTCCTCTAAAAGGAAGACATCTCTTCCTTTCTTTCTCCCTCGTTTTGTGTGAACAATTCCCCTTTTTTCTGTCTTTTGTTGTCAAAATGTTCACAGTGTTATTTTTTGTAGCTCTTTTCCTTTTTTTCTCTCTCCTTCTTTCCTGTTTTCTTGTGCTCTCATTCTCTCCAGTTTGTTTTCTGCTCCTCCTTCTCGTTTAAACGAGTAAAATAAGTATAAAAGTATGAAATTTTCTGTATGAAGGGTTTCATACTTAGGATCGAATTAAAGGCTTGGGGAGAAAACTTATTGAATTTAATTTTGTGCCTAAAAAGAGCCCACAAGATCTCTGGCACCAGTTACAGTCTTTGAAGTCCTTCATTTAGATAGGTATATTCCATAGTAGATATTAGTGCTTTATTTAGAACGTCGAATTAGGACATTAGGCCCCTTATCTCAACAGTTTAATATTGCTTACATATCTTCAAAAGCTAACTCTACCGATGATATCTCGCAAATTTCAATATCTTCTCTGTCAGCAAGTATAGCAGGGGTATATTTTATAGCAGCATGCTGATCAATGGTGTTTGCCGTAATTTGAAATTTATCGGTAACAGGTTTGAAATTTATAGGTAGTTAGATACCCATCTCCTATTCGTATCCCACGCATTCTTATTTTCAATTAAAACCTTTTTTCTCTCTCTCAATTTTTTATATAAAAACATATTTATATAGTTTTCCATTAACTGGTATGATTTATATATATATTTATAAGCTTACACAGCACAAAATAATATACATACATGGTATTATTAAAACCCTACGTTAAACCAAAGGCGCGGCGTTGAGGCATGAAAGGTTAGCTTTTGAAGACATATTGGCGGTCTTCTATAAATGAAAATTTTGTAAACAATATTCTGTTCAATTAAAATAATAATAAGAAATCAGTAAAAATTAGCTAATAAGAGTGATAAGACCAATCAAGAATTCTAGAGCCAAAAGATATACAGGGTACATGCGTACATAGATATTTAGGATTAAGGAATTCCACAGGGTCCGCCTGTTTATTTTCGGGCCGTAATTCCCATGACGGAAATATGAACCCTATATCGCTATATTTACGTCCGATGTTATAATATCGTACAAGAGGTCAATGGGAATACACTGGTAATGTTGAAATTCACTACTTGCGATTGTCATGTATGATAAGGGTGCAGAAATAACTTTCCAGAAGGCACTAAAGTTATTTACTCTTGAAATTCTTTTGCGTACATACATAACTACTTAAATTTAAATACCTTGGAACTGATATCGCATTATTTCAAGCCATACTCCTAACATCTTTGGCTATCTGAGAACATCAGAAAATTTCCATCCCGGCCGGTATTCGAACCCAAATCACCCTCAGGAAGAAAGTCAGAAATTTTAACCATTCAGCTCTTTGAGACCTTAACAACAAACATGAGTATATTTTTACTTTCTATTAAGGAGCGCGGTAGCGCTCCGCCCCGCCAAGTCAAGAAAGTTTGACCGCGCTACTAGAGATATTATACGCGACAGGGAAAGCAGCCGTTTTCAGGTTTATGTTTAGAAAAGAGAGATGGTAGCATAGAATGTAAGTCGCTATTGTATACTTATATCCCACTTATAAAATCCTACCTACATACATACAATAATTAGAGGTACGTAAATTTGTAAATGAACTACCAAAAAGTGGTGTCTGCTAGTAACACTCTGTCATTCTCATCAGTTCTCATTATTAACGGAAGGTTTGGAAAGTAATTTGCACAAAATTTGTTTCCCACAAGCACTTTTAAAATCTTTAAATTATGCAAAGTAATATAGGAGTAATAGGAAGAAAAGAAGAGACAGAGGAGAGAAAGAAGGGGAATAAAGAAAAGGAAGAGAAATTAATAGGAGAAGGAAAAGGAAGAAAGAAGAGAGCAAGGGAATCAAGAAGGAGAAAACAGAAGGAGAGGGAAAGGCAAGGAAGAAAGAAGAGGGGGAAGGAGAAAAAGAGAAGGAGAAGAAAGCTGAAGGAAGGAAAGAAAGGAATTAATAGGAAGAGGAAGAAAGCAGTGGTGAAGGAGGAGAATAGGAAACGGAGGAGAAGGAAAAGAAGGCTGAATAAAAGGACAGGAAGAGGAAGTGTGTAATAAAGCAATAGGGTAAAGTTCAGGCATTGGAAATAGGAAACTGTTGCTATGGAGTTCCATGTTAAAACTTTGTTGTTAACAAAGTAGGTAGGCAGGAAAATTATAACTTGAAGCTCACTTTTTCTTAAATTGTGAGAGGCAGCTCTTTTACTACCAATTTTTTTGACTGCTTTTAGTGCCTCGCTTTTTCGCTGGAATTTCGACCAGCTCCTTACTTGTTTTCAGGAGGATGAAACAGCCAGTAGCACACATGTTGACCTAGACGGTCAGCCATCCAAATCTCTAGAGCTCACTTTGTTCGATTAATAATTCGATTATTATTAATGGAACCTACATATTATTAATCGATCACCTACATATTATATAGTCTGAGTAATCTGATGTGTTTGTGATGGATCAAGGCAGTTCAGCTTGGCAAAAATAAAATCGAACGTAATCTTCACTCCTATACCATTCCCAATTCAAATACAATCCTTGTCTGTCACTCGTTATCAATACAGCTAAAGCCCTCCAATCATTCTGTTGTCAATCAAGAGTCTATGATTGTCATTATCTCCGTGATAATATTCAATTCAGCGCAAAATTATGTAAATGACATATCTCCCCATCCCTATGATTTCCCCTCCAAGTCCTCAAAGAAACAAGTTTGCAATTTGCAGTTATTTCGTCCTGTAGTTTGCAATCACTCCCAGGCTCCTGGGTACACTTCATTTCATAATTGCTCTTCAATTAAAATTGAAATTACAACGGGGGGAGAGAAAAAAAAGACCTCGCTGATTTGAAATTCACTACTTGCGATCGTCATGTATGGTAAGGGTGCAGAAATAACTTTCCAGAAGGCACTAAAGTTATTTGCTCTTGAAATTCTTTTGCGTACATACCTAACTACTTTTATTCCGTCATGTATGGGTAAGGGTGCAGAAATAACTTTCCAGAAGGCACTAAAGTTATTTGCTCTTGAAATTCTTTTGCGTACATACCTAACTACTTTTATTCAAAAATTTAAATACCTTGGAACTGATATCGCATTATTTCAAGCCATACTCCTAACATCCTTGGCTATCTGAGAACATCAGAAAATTTCCGTCCCGGCCGGTATTCGAACCCAAATCACCCTCAGGAAGAAAGTCAGAAATTTTAACCATTCAGCTTTATGAAACCTTAACAACAAACATGAGTATATTTTTACTTTCTATTTCAATTAGCTTTAAAAAGTGATTTTGACCGCAACTAGTAATAATCCATTGACCTTAACAACAAACATGAGTATATTTTTACTTTCTATTTCAATTAGCTTTAAAAAGTGATTTTGACCGCAACTAGTAATAATCCATTATGTAAGTCTACATGAGACAGGAAGGGCACGCGCGAACAGAAAGATCTCTCGTCTAACAGGTATTCTTACGTATATAGCATGTAAATAATAAAACTAATAACACAGTATGTAAAAGAAATCTAGGAACTTCTGAGATTCCACATGTAATTCAAAGTAGAAATGTCGAAAAGTGTCCAAAATGTACCACTTCCTGATGAGGTCGAATCTGGTTTTTGACGCCATCCCTGGATGGACCATAGGCCTTTTCTTGACGAATCAAAAGTTCCTAGATTTCCTAGCCGATTAAAAAATAAAATGGGCACCACCCTACAGAACTTCTGGAACACTCTGTATATTTACGTGCTAATCCTGGAGGTGAACCTATTTGTATAAACATTGATATTTGCAACACACATTATCAATAGGGAATTCCAAAATATCCCGCGATGGTAAAAACCAGACTGGTCCGCATGGACCGAGATTAACCCGTTGTAGTTCACACGGGCACAAAGTGATCGTGTTTTGATGGAAAATGATAAAGTTTTGGTAAGAAAAGATTGGGAACAGAAATGCTGAAAGCTGACAAACCATTACTAGTATGAACACTATGAGCAGCTTATTCAAC